>NW_022196896.1:43342647-43371278 GCF_008632895.1 Mastomys coucha
GAGGGAGGGAGGGAGAGAAAGAGAGAGAGAGAGAGAGGTCTCAGGGTCCTAGGGCAGGAAATGCGATTAAATATAGTAAAATCAACATCTTTATGAAGAAACTGTTTTAGGCCAGCAAAATAAAGTTATTTGTATTGAACACTATGCACCAGTATTTTGGGGATCTATTTAATTATGAGTTCCTGCTTCTTAAGAAACTCAAGAAAAAACTTTGAGAATGGCCTTCTACTGTAATAGTGTGTGGAGGGCATCTCCTTCACACAGCCTGTTAACCCCCACACCATCCTGCATCTATCTATCTACCATGATATTTTTCCAAAGCCATTGTGCTGCATAAATGACCCACCTCATCACAACTTTTGGGGTTGGTCTATGATTGTTTGTAGAGCCTACATTGGACAACTTGTCACATGACTCCTTTTACTCCACTAGTCTGAAACACTCCTCTCTCCTGTCTCATCACCCCAGCCTCCATGTTTTGCATAGAGCAATAAGATTATTTTTCTACTACTACTCTCTTATCCTTCCCTCTACTTCCCTCTCATTTCAGGGTTGCCCAAGTATTCCTGCAGTTTTTCACAGGTATTTCCTTCTAAGTTTTTGCCATATGCAGAGCTATGGAATATGTATATCTTGCTTTCTTAAAGACACCATCAGCTTCTGAGGACCATAGTTTTGTTTTCAATAATTTTATACTTAAGGCTTAGAACAACCACCCCCACCTAGATGTAAACAAAGACAGTATACCAAGAGTAATAAGTGGAAATAATTGCACTTTAGAAGCTCTGTTGTGAACCTTGGCCCCTACAGCACCTGACTAAGAGAGAAGGCTGGATACACTGTGAGTGCATCCAGAATGCTCTCCCTGGATCCGTCCATTTTCCTGTTGGCTCTGGGCAACAGAATGACCCAAAAGTTTCTCTGAGCTATCATAGCAAAACACTGCATGAAGCGCTTGCTCTTTTCAAGACTAAAAATGTGTTTTCTTCTTGTTCTAGAGTCTTCCATTCAACACCATGATATCTGTAGTCCCTTCCAAAGCCATCATCTTTGGTGTTCAGATGGCTTGTTGTACTCTCCCCGTGTTTCTCGCCTTCTGTGTAGGGGCATGCTGAAACCCTAAACTCTTTTCAAAAGGGCACTAGTTATATTACATTAGGATGCACTCAATAACATTATTACCTTCGTCTTCTCTGTAAAGGCCTGATCTTTAAACGCAATCATATCACCTAAAGTAAAATTAATATGAACTTTGAGGTGACACAACTTTGCCTATTTCAGATTCCTCTGAGTAACAAAAATCAAGTGGATAGAACCAACCCCAGAGCTAAGTTAAAGACAAAGATGTAAGATTCGCTCCAGTTTTCCTCTAACGCTGCATTCTATGTTGCTTTAAGGTCTTTGGACATATTACTCTTTACTTCTGGGTAATACATCGTTTACAGTATTGGAACTTTTGAATTAGTAAGTGCTTGCCTTTTCTGTTGCAGGCAACAGATCAGGCAAAAGATCTAATGAGGCTTAAAGCCTTGCCCACACCTAGTGCCTCACATAAAGGAACTCTCCTGCAGCCCCAAGTAGATGTATTTCTAGAAGTAGGAAAGACATGTATTTAATTTTACTCAGAATGACTCAGAACTCTGGTATCTAAAAAATAAAAACACCTGAATATACAAAAAGGTGGGAGGAAAGATTTGAAAAGAAAAAGAAAAAAACATGAAAAGTTCAGGACACTCAAGTTTCTCTGGTTTCCCTAGAATATTTCTGTCTTGGGAATTAAATAAGTACCATAACGTTTAAGATCACATGAATGGCTCTGAATGAAATAGAAGCAAGTTCCTATGCTCAAGTAGGGAGAGAAGCATTGAAGAGGCATGGAATGAAGCTAGTACCTTACATGGGAATCAGTACAGTAGGAAGCATGCTGACCTGTTGAAGTTAGGGAGCTGTGACTTCAATGGGGGCAGTGGGTAGAGAACCTAAGAATCCCCAAAGAAACAGATGCCAGGGAGAAAGAACATTCTAGACTCCAGGAAGAGTGAAGACAAAGGTTCTAAGTTAAAGAGTGATGGATGATCCACAGAATAATAGACCAGAAGCAAGGCTGAAGAGTCATCAGTGATGTAGGGCAGAAGATGGAGTGACGATGCAGGGCCAGACCCCTCAGGCTCAAAAGCTCCCACTATTACAACCTGTGAAGTCAGAATCCACAGAGCTTCTGGACAGTAGAGTGAGATGATCCCACATGCATCTTAGCAGAACACCTCAGGCAGTACAACAGTACAACATACACAAACCAGGTAGAACAGAGAGGGAAGAGGTCATTTCAGTCGCTCAGCTAGAGGTTGGTGTGTCAGCCATGGATTACTGAGGGGGCAATTCCTAATTTTTTTAATAGGCAGAGCCAGCCTTATTTGTGAATATGTTGAATGTGGACTATACTAGAGAAATATCAGAGGCCAGATGTATTTTTCCTAACCATCTGAATTATGGTGTTTCCATTAAACACATATTGATTAGTTTTCAGTAAGCTTAATAACTTTCTAAATACATAATTATGAATTGAATACTTGAGAAATAAGCTTTATCATCTAGCACATAATCTCACACATTTAGATGTCCCAATGCCTCCTTCACAGTTAAATGAAATCAACATAAATAAGAAAGCATGTGTTTTCAACAAAGCTGTGTCTCCACAGACACTGCTTGCATAGGATCTGTGGTAAGAGGGCTGCGGCAGGGCAAAAGCCTTTCCTGGTTAGATAAGGTAGGCCAACTTATCTACTAATAAGTTGGAATTCAACTCAGAAAACCTATTTACATTGGTTCTCCTGCTGGTAAAAGAGAACAGAAGAGAATTCTTGTCAAAGAAAAATTCAGAGTAACATAAAAGGTAAAAGATAGCCAAGGAAACGAGGCTCTTCAGAATGTGGCTGGAAGGCCTTGCTGCCAATCTTATAGATTTGACCTAGGTTCGTACTTAGCTTGTAAATGTTGCAGGTAGAGATAAATTTACTGAAGTACTCATAGGACACAAGACAAAACAAACGAACAAACAAACAAACAAAAAAACCAAAACCCTGTGATTCAGGAAAGTTTTACTAAAGTCTAAGATGAGCAGAATGTAATCTTCACAAAATTCATGCATGCAGCCAAAAGTCTAAGCATACCTCCTCATACTTTTATGAAGGCAACATTGTTTAAAACGTGTATGTGTATGCATACATATGTTCACTTTTATGTGAATATACACACATAGACATGCATTTATAATAACTCCCATACAGCTGAACCATGGCAACGTGTCTTTAAAATGAAGACAGTTATTCCATAATTATGTTTTTCACCCACCCACCTTCTTGTCACTATTTCAGGCTATGAGATATCTTTCTTTTTTTTAATGGTTTTTTGAGACAGGGTTTCTCTGTGTAGCCCTGGCTGTCCTGGAACTCACTCTGTAGACCAGGCTGTCCTCGAACTCAGAAATCTGCCTGCCTCTGCCTCCCAAGTGCTGGGATTAAAGGCGTGCACCACCACTGCCCATCTGAGACATCTTTTTGTATCTTCCTATGCCAAAGTTGTTCTCTAGAATAACTATACTTAAAAATTGTATTTATTTTTAAATTGTGTGCATGAGTGCATGTGTGTGCGTGCGTGCGTGTGTGTGTGTGTGTGTGTGTGTGTGTGTGTGTGTGTGTGTGTGGTGCATGTGTGTTGTGTAGGAGCACATGTGTGAAGAGTGGAGGTTAATATCTGTTGTTTCTATCAATTGCTCTACAACTTACTACTTGAGATGGGTCTCTTGCTGAACATGGAGTGCACCTATTGTCTATCCTGGATGCCTGAACATGGAGTGCACCTATTGTCTAGCCTGGATGCCTGGGACTGCGGATACACATAGTCAGGGCTTGCTGTTGTGACTTCCTTTTATACGAATGCTGGAATCCAAACTCAGATCCTCATACTTGCATGTCAAATGCTTTGCCTACTGATCCACCGTCTCAATCTTGATCTGATTCAATTATTTTCATTTCATTAATATGAAGCATAAGCACAGCTGCTCTCTGGAAATTCTAGAGTCAGGGCTATACTTCTGCTGCTCCTCTTACTCGTCTCTCAGGGGAAGTAGTTTTTGTTAGTTTTTATTTGTCTAATTGTTTTTTTTTTTTTAAGCCACAGTTCCATGTAGCCCACACTGGCCTTGAATGCCACAAGTTTGAACTCCAAGAATAACCTTGACTTTCTTGTACTCCAGCCTTGGATAGAGTGGCAGGCATGCACCGCTATGCCCCGTTTATGTAGGGGCAGGAACTCAGGGCTTAGCACAGGCTGGATGGTAAACTCTAACTCCTGAGTTATGTTCCCAGTCCATCGTGCTTTTAAATCATTTATCTTTTTAGGGTTTAAATGAGGTGTGAGCTTTCTGAGGTCAGGGAACAAATGGATTATTCCTTGGTAGTTAATAGTGATATCAGGTTACTATATTTTATGAATGAATGGGTTAATGCATATTTGATTCATGAGAGTATTCATTTTCTTTCTTTTTACCATTAAAATTATCTATTGGAATACAAACTAAATAAATGTAATCCCCAAATGTTTGTCTTAGGGATAAATAAATGTACAGCTAGGATCCAGCCATGTGTTTAAATATCCTGGGGGAATAAAGGCTATTAAAATAAAGCAAGGCAGGACTTAGAGGATTTTCTTTCTCCTTTCAAGCATGTTTATGTTATTACCCATTCTTCTTAAATCTCAAACACACAGAACTTCTTAGACATATGATTAAGCAAATCTTACTTAGATTTACCACACGAGAGGGGATCTGTTCAGTTGTATGGAGCTGATCTCTGGTGGGCACCTTTCTTATCAACTGCTAAGTAAGGCAGTCTCTAGACCCAGGGCCTTCTCTTGGCAGTCTTTAACCCACTTCCAGCTTTGGTGGATTCACATGCGTTGGCAGCCCACTGAAGCTGAGGTAGCTGATGTCAGTTTTGTTGGGCGTTTGCACTGTTTTATGAGATCTATTGGAGTTAGCTATGGGGTCAGGGAGATGGCTCTAGGCTTAAAGTTTCTGACATGCAAATCCCGAGAAAGCAGAGCTGAGTATTCCTAGAGCTGACTAGTGAGATGAGCCAAATTGGGGAGCTCTGAGTGTGATCAAGAGACTCTTCCTAAATAAAACAGAAAAGCCACTGAGAGAGATTTCCACCATCAACCTTGGCCCTCCATAACACATGTGCATACACACACATATACACATGCATATGTGAACCCACATGCATGCAAACATGCACATGCATACATATGCACACCACACACACATATACACATGAAAAAGAAAAAGATAAAAAAGTTAGATGTGGTAGATTTTATAGTATTTAAGCAAGTGAACTTATTTCTTCCATATCACCAAGAGGTCACTTCTTTAAGTGCTTTGGCACTGATTTTTATACTGATATTTAATGGTACACTTTTAATTCTATTGCAATAAGCCTGTTTCTGGAATTATTAGAACAATGGAAGTGATTAAGTATTCTAAAGTTGTAATGTACAACCTGATCATCATAAATGATGTAACCTAATGTATGTAAATGTAGCTTAAAAACAATAAAACACTATTAAAATTCCAGATCAGATGACACAGACTATAGACTGTCCCCTGCAAGATTTACATTTCATTTATGCCTACTTACTGTAAGTAAAACTTTTAATAAGATGCTTTAAATAACCCACTGTAAGGAACGTACCCTACAAGAGATCCATTATTTACTCGTCTGATGTATATGGTACACTTATACCAGGCATGCGCCCTTCCCAATAGTACCATTTAGTACAAACAGAGAAATAATTTGTTTAGCTATATAATCAGGAGAGGCTGTACACAATAAAAGAAAGCATTCTGGTTTTTAAATGAATAAAAATTGATTGTGTCCCTATAAAAACTAAATTGGCGGAGTGTTAACTGCATTTCACATAAACATCTGTAGCAGACTGTGCCTCTCCACTGGGCTGTAATGCAATATAGGACACTTAGGAATAAATGCATCCTCCAGATGAGTTCAGGGAGATTTTCTAAAAGCGCCTGATGAGATTGTCAAAATTGGGTTAGTCAGAACTGCTAATGACACTTAAAGGGAAATCTTTAAACAAAATTATTTTGCACTTCTTTTCTCTTGATAAATTACATGCAAATTAGTGTTGATTGAAAAATGTTTGCCTTGAAGGCACTAATAAAGTAAGGTCATTCTTCCTCAAGCATAGTAATTCTTGTTAAGGGGACTTGAAAATGAATTATGCTAGTTTCTTTTTGTAAACTATTTCCATAAACAGTGTGAGGATAGCAGAGATTTCTATACTTTATTTTCATGTGTTGCTGGGCATTGTAAATGGAATCCACATGTTTACATTTTGTTAGTTCCAGGTGTGTAAATGTCTGTATATATCCATATGTGGAGCTGTCTGTTAATTTGTATGTATACCTTTGTATAATATGTATACTTACTGGGAAGTATTTACATTTTCTAAATGAGCCAAATTTTCACGCCTTTCAGTCCATTAGTTTACGCCAACACTATTCTTTCAGTCAGGACATCTTATATTTACAAATAGTTTCATCATTGGCACAATTAAAAATAAAGCTTTGTCCCTGCTGGTTCTAATAAATAGTTTTGGTATTTACCCCTTCTGCTAAACCGTCACATAGTATGTTAGAAAAGAGCGTCCAATGCCAGCATTCCTGACACCAGCTTTAAAACTGTAACAGCCTCACTAAGGAGCAGATGTACAGCCAAGAACCTGTGGATGGTCTAAGTCATTCACTCTTCAAATTTCACACAGTATGTGTAGACTTTAAAAATGCAGGAGACCATGCAGAACTCTGAGGTTGTCTCTGGACACAGTGCACAAATGGAGCTTACTCTTGTATTAACACTTCATGGTGAATATTATCAACAGTAGTTTTTTAAAGAAACTAAACTTAAGATGAAGCATGCCTTAAAATGAGAGACACAATCGGCATGCAAACCAGTTGCACAATCCTTAGCTAGTAGTTATGTGAATAGAATACCACAAAACAGTAATTATAGAGTAGATGCCATGAGAAGTGTGGTATATTAAAGAGATACAGACAAATCATTTTAATTTTGTAAAAGTGCAAGGAAATTTATCCATAATTAAAAATTTTGTGAATTTATAAATTAAAAATTGTGTATGTATATGTGCACCTATGTGCATGTCATGTATGCGTGTATGTGTATATGTGTGCATGTGTATATATGTGTGCATATGTGTGTGTGTTCATGTATATGTATGTGCGCATGTGTATATTTGTGCATATATGTATTGTGCATGTGTGTATATGTGCGTGCATGCATGTGTGTGTGTGTGTGTGTGTGTGTGTGTGTCTGTGTATTCATAGGCTTAGGAAACAGCCAATGACTGTAGACAGTACAAAATGGTCTGAAGCAACTGGATATTGAAATTTGTTTGCATTTTCTGTTCTTTTTTCTCTTTTTTAAGTTTTTTATTGGTTATTCTATTTATTTACATTTCAATTGTTATCACCCCTCTGGTTCCCTTCCACAAACCACCTATCCCAGCTCTGGGGGTGGGGTTCTGGTTTGTTGATATTGCTGTTCTTCCTAATGGGGTTGCAAACCCCTTCAGCTCTTTCAGTCCTTCCTCTAACTCCTCTATTGGGGCCCCTGTACTCAGTCTGATGGTTGACCGCAAGCATCCTCATCTGTATCAGTAAGGCTCTTGCAGAGTTTCTCAGGAGACAGCTATATCAGGCTCTTATCAACTAGCTCTTCTTGACATCACCAATAGTGTCTGTGTTTGATGGTTGACTATGGGATGGATCTCTAGGTGGGGCAGTCTCTGGATGGCCTTTCCTTCAGTTTCTGTTCCACTTTTTGTCCCTGCACTTTCTTTAGACAGGAGCAATTCTGGGTTCAAATTTTTGACAAGGGTGGGTGGCCCCATCCCTCAAATGGGGACCATGTGTAACTTCTCCATATGGTCTCTACAGGTTCTCTCACTTTTGTTGGGTATTTCAGTTTCATTTGCATTTTCAAGAGATTTTTTCTAATTCTCAAAGAAATGACTACCTAGAAGACCACCATTTCTTCAGAGAAAAATAATAAGAGGTGTTTTTTGAATTTGAGAAGCAGGATAAAAATGATTACTGGGGGCTATTTCAAATGTATCAGATATAAACAAGTTTAGCTCAGGCAGCTAGTAGCACTCTGTTAAAAGATGTATTTAAGCAGGTTTTTCAGAGAGTCTCAGAGACACCACAAACTGGCTTCAATGCTGCCATGACGTGAGCACCTCTCAAGGCTCATGGACTTCTGCAGCTTAGATGAATTCTCTGCTGGCTGGGCAATCTTCACCAAAACGTAGGAACTAGCAACGTCTTCATTTTCCATACTACAAGGGGTTTTATTGTTGTTGTTCTATTATTCTGAGTCTTTACATCACAATAAAATAAATATATCCCATATGGAATCATAACCACCTGACTTGCTCACAATCAAATATTTTCAGTAAATTCATGAACGTATACAATGCATTCATGTATAAAAAATAGCCTAGATCAATAATAATGTAAGTTCAAACATTTCCCACCTTATATATTGCATTGTGACAGATACTGAAGAATACTCTAGACAAACTACAATTCTTATCTCTAAGGATTACAGGCTCCCATAGAGAATGCTAGACACTTAAAATATTTAATAAGATTAAAATAAGTAGTATGGGGAAGGAAGCATTGCCAGTCTTGACCAATGTCAAAGGAATGGCGTGCAGTGGTTGTATGAAAACATAACAACTGTAGTAATGCCCGGAATGTGGAACATGTTCATGGGTGGCAGGAGAGGAGGCCCTTGGAAGGGCCCCAGAGACTCTGGAGTAAGCACTGCATATATAGGAACACAGCTAGGACCGATAACAGGGGAAACTGATCTCCAGCTGCAGCTTAGGTAGCAATGTGCACAAAAGGACTGAATCTGTACAGTGAGGTTTGCAGCAATTCTCCATGGAACTGACTGAGGAAAGCAGGTCTCAGAGTTAGTATACAGACAGTAGACTCTGAGAAAGGGATTAACTAGAGCAAACAATGAGTCAAATTCAAATGGCCGGGCTCCCATGAAGCTTCAAGGACCAAGAAAGTCAGGCACCTAAAGAGAGGAGTCAGGGAAGGCTTCTGTCAAGTTGCTGAATCAGCTGAGCCCATCAAGCCTAGACTCCACAGAGCTCAATGTGTGGAAAAGACTAAAATCTTTTCTACACACGAAATGTTACCAAGCTGAGATTAGATCCAGAATATTCAACCATGCATTCACAACTCTTACCCACACTCAACTGTCACCCCCCTCAATTGTAATGCACTGCTCAACTCTGTTTGAATGAATGAATGAGAAGAATGGAGCCATGTCAACACCATAACTGCTGAAGTTGTAGTTGAAGACTAAGATGGAAAGGAGCTCTCTGTTGAACTTCAGTTTTGACAAGCCATGCATCTGTTGGGATTCTGGTCATCCAGATGATATCTCAAGAAATATGTGAATGATTTTGAACATCTTTCCATTTGAACATGATTCTAGGACTCTTTGTTTATAAACACTCACAGACTCTGCCATGCTTTCATGGATCTACTTAGCTTATCACTCATTCTGGTCTTAGTGGCCTGCAAGTAGAGTTGTAAAGCTTAATGGCCTGTTCCCATTCATATACTAAAGACATTCAGTTTCTAGACCTCAGTCATTCTTTCCACAAATCTTCTAATTTATGATAGGGTACAGTCGTGGCTCCTCACCTAAACCATCTGTGTGATGCAACCCTGATGATTAATCCCTCAGAGGATGGCTATGAATTTTATGACTCTGACTGTGAATGACGAGAGCAAGATGATGAGAACAGCCCCCAGAATGCATAAAACTTCCGACAGGCATTAGTGATTGAGATAATGTTTAGACGCGGGCAAGCCAAGTCTTGATTTCTCCTACAAGTAGAGATACTTGTATAGGCGTTTTCTATTAAGATGCCATGGCAGGAGGACATCTGAGGCAGATGAAGAACACCTGGGAAGATGATAGCAGTGTGAGGCCAGAAGGCTGTTTGTTTTGGGTGAAGTCAGAATGTTTGGACACAAAAGGCGCATCACAAGCTATGTGTACTCACTTAGAGTTTTATATTTAAGGCTCTGGAGTGTTTGTAACAGGTGGATGCTGAGAACTAGTTTGCTTTAGGGAAATTATTTGAGCATGGTATCAGAAAGATCAGTTGTAGTTCTTCAGGCAACTTGAGTAATATACAAGAGCTACAACCAAAAGAGTAGAGGAGAAAGGTACAGGTGAGAGTAAGGTAGAACATGAAGGAAACACAAAACTTGGATGGTAACATGAAGGGCATGAACTATTGTCTGAGATGCAGAGGCTAAACGCTAAAGGCTTGTTGTGGGAATTAAAACTCAAAGTTCATATCACCTAATCTTGTGCTCAGAAAGAAGTGCCCCCTGTGGTGGTTTGTACAATGTGAGGACCATGTCGTTCTTTCACAGGTTACAAAAATCAAAACTTTCTGGAAATCACTAAAATTATTTATAAGCCCAAAGGTGGATGCCCAGACAAAGGAAAGAATGAAAAGATAGTTCGACTCACCCTGATGTAAATAATATACGGTACATGGATTTCTCAAAATGTAACATAGGGGTGGTAGGGAGATGACTCAGCCATTGATGTGCTTGTCACAGTTTGGATCACCAGTACCCACACAAAAAGCTAGGCATAGTGGCATGTGCTTATAATCCTACGGCTAAGGATATGGAGACAGAGGATTCCTAGAGCTTGCTGGTCCACTAGTGTTGTTGAATGAGTATGCTCCAGGTTATGTGGCAGACCCTCTCTCAAAAACTAAGGGATGGAGGGATACAGAAAGACACTCATTAATGACTTCTGGCCTCCAGCACACATCTGCTCACCCAGCAGCATGGACACAGGTATACATATGAACATATACACCTTGAACACACTCTAATTATTAAATAAGTAACATGGCATTCTTTTCATATGGACAAGTTCACTAGAGAACATGAGAAGGAAAGGTGCTGTCAATCAGGGCTGACAGGTCACAGCAGGCATCTGACACCATTCTCAACACGCAGACTTAGAAGTCCAGAGCTGGGATTTCACATTTGAGCTTAAGCCCTTATAAGCCAACTCTGTCCTAAGATCAGAGTTAGATTTCAGTTGTCTGTGCCATGGACTAGATTTAGCATCACAAGAGACAGGGATATAAAACCTGACATCAGAAAAGTATTTCTCAACATGGCCACTGCTAACTTCCTTGTGGAAAATATTTAGTTTTCTAAGTACAATTTTAAGATGTAATATATTTTCAAGGGCAGGAGATGCTAATTCAAACCATGTGTGAAACTGGAAAGAAATGGGACTGTAGTTAGGCTTTATCAAAAAACTCCTCGAGGGCTGAAGACCTGGATCCATATTTAAGAGCACTTATTTCTCTCAGAGTAGACTCAGATTCTGTTCCCAGGACCCATGTGAATGGCTCACAACTGCTTGAAAATTCCAATTCTAAGGGGACCTGATACTTCTGTCCTCTGCTGTACATGCCCACTTGTAGACCCAGATACATACGCAGAGCTTTAAAAATAAAGAAATCTGTAAAAATTATGTCTCAGAAGAAAACTGTTGCAGGATTTTCCCTGTCCAATTACAGCGGTGCAGAGGAGGCCTGTGATTGGACAGGGAAAAAGGAGGCAGCGACAAGAGTGGCAGGAACAGAGAGCATCTCAGGGGAGAAGAAGAGAAAGGAAAATGGAGGCCAACGGGAACCATCAGCCACAGGTAGTTATGATATCATAAGGTTGAAATAATTGGAATAAAGCTTTTATCATTATCAATTGGCTCTGAAATTATTGTATTGGCATCATGTAAATTTGATTTTATTAATACATAAATCTGATTGGTTGACTATAAGCTTTAAGAGTTTTAATTCTACCAGGTAATTGAGTGTTGTGATGGCTGACCGTGGAGTGCATGGGGTGTATGGGGCTTTGTAGCGAGAGGAATTTAGGGGCTCCCCACCAGAGAGTTGATGAGCAGAGAGATCACTGAGTTGAGATCACTTGGCTGGAGCCCTGTGGCCTGCTGGTGACTGCACTAGCATAGCAATGTCCAAGATTGCCTTTTTTACTATTTCCTGCAACAGAAAACTAATGCAATGCTTCAGCAATATCATCTCCACTAGAATAATCTCTATTTACTTGTTTATTTGCTTATTTAGTATTTTTAATGTCTTCTTGTCTTGAGGTTAGGAATCTGCTTCTTATGTCTGAGGAATTCAGCAATTGAAAAATCCACTCTCATTTATTCCCCAAAACTTCTATTTTAGGTAACCCCTATTAGCCTCACTCCATAGACTGATTTAGTTTAAGCTTCTTCTCCTGCTAGAACATAGATTGTGAATGGCTGGCCGCTAAGATGAAGACCTTTTATAACTGGAGACTATGAATCCAACAAATCTCTCCTGAACAACTATCAGTTAAATAGCATACAAAACTTACACACAACTTTAGTAGATGCTGAAAACTACTTTTGCCTTCTCTGACACCTATTGACCACAAAAATGTAAGTATTGAGGTAAAATTTTTAAAATTGGTTTTTCTCTGTGAATGTTGCCCTGGCTGTCCTGGAACTCATTCTCTAGACAAGACTGTCCTCGAACTCTGAGATCGGCCTGACTCTGCCTTCTGAGTGCTGGGATTAAAGGTGCATACCACGACCTGCTAAGTTCATTTAGTAACTGTCAAGCTCTTGCTTTCCAGATGTGTATTTTTCATTTACAGAAAGATTCTTTCTCACGTTTCACAAATGAGCAAACATTAATGTCAATTAAGGCCTTCCTCCACCCTATCTTTTGACCCTCCTTCCTCACCTACCTCTTGTGACTAGAAAAGATGCATTTGGTAAGTCAATCTTACTACACTATGGCAGATTCAGGACTTGTTAAATACATTTTCTAAAACCTTTAGCTTTATTTCTGAGAGGACTTCAGAATCATAAGAAGCATTTAACTAAAGTTTTTTGCAATAATGTCTATTAGCCATCCACATTGCCTGTGGCTCATATAGCTTTTTACCCAATATTTTCCTTCAAGAAAATCTATTTAAACACACGTTAAAATTGTCTCTGTCTTCCCTTGTATGTCATGAATGTTGGTAAGACGAGCCAACAGGAATTGTTACCACTTGGCAAAAATATTACCAGTGTCTTCTGAATTCTGATAGCTGCCACTATTTCAAGGGTCTGATGGGTTTTGTTTTCATTTTGTTCTGTTGTTTTTCCCCCTCTGAGAGCCTCTCTGTACACTTGAGATTCCCATTGCCTTGGCTGGGGTGAAATCTACAGTGCTGATCACTTCTAACATAGCTGTCTGTTTGTCCCTGATGTTCTGAACTAGAAATGAATGCTAAGATGGTTCACATTTTTTTCCTGGGTCTTCATAAAATGTTTCTGTCAACACCCTTTGTGGCTTATCTCAAGTTTCCAGTCCAATAACCTTGAAACATCTTCCCACTTGGCAGGTACTGACATCAGCATCTATGGCTGCAGCCACATCTTCTTCAGTGCCCTGGAATTGCCTGTCTAGGACTTAGCCTCACTGCTCTGATATATAAGTGGCATACATGACAGGTTCAAATTCTGTTTCCTGTAGCAAAGAAGGCAGTCATCCTCCTTAGCCTGTAGTACTTACCACTGAGCATTCAGCTGCTTGAGATTCCCACAATCCAAATAATCGCACCTCACTTGGGTCTTAGACTGTTGCAGAATGGCTCCCTGTTCTTATATGTCTACCCAAAGTGGGATAAAGACAAAATAAAAAGCTGAGGAAGGTCTTCAAAATAGTTCCAAATATTTGGTCTTTCAAGTGTGAGCCCAGGGAGCTTTGTACCTTCCAAGCTGACCACTTTAACTGCGGTCTCTTCATCAGCAGAAACCTCTATAAAATACCACAGAATGGCATCCATTTTCTTTTCCTCTTGGGTTACTCAGCTCGGTCAGATCCTCATTTGTACTGTCATCTGCACAATTCCCTACTATGTCCCAGGCACTGCTTGCCTCCTTACTATGCTTGTCTACATTTTCTTTTTTGTTTTCACCTTTAGGCAACTTATTCAACTTTGCCTAGAAATATTCTTTCTATAACTTGCAAATTTAATACTGATTTCCATACCTCAACATAACCATACAGACATTTCTCCTCTCCAGGCCCTATTTCAGGCTCCCTTCACCATCACTCTTTTCTCCTACAAAGAGGGACTCCAACTCTCTTGCTGTGAGGTGCAGCAGAGCAGACCTATTCAGAGCTGAGCAGACTTAGTCAAACCCTCTTCACTGGCAACAGCCGTCTTCCTGCTTTTCCTAACATGTACAAGGTAAAGGGCTCAAAGCAAACTCATTGGGTGATTTACTGGCCCCAAACAAAGAAAATACTTTATGTTTAAGTTATTGGCATGATCATAAGTTAAGCAGTAAATAAAGTTACATTGACAGTGTAATTTATTATAGTAATTTATGGATAAATACAATACATCCAATATAAGTTGAGATTTTTATGCTTCACCTGGGTAGGTTCAGGTAGGGATGGCACTGGACTGGTAGCTGAAAGCTTACATGGTGAAACAACAGCCATAAGGCAGAAAGAGAGAGAAAGTGAGAGAGGAGGGGGAGGGACAGAGAGAGAGAGGGGGGAGGGAGGGAGGGAGAGAGAGAAAGTGTTAGCTAGCTCATTGGGAATGGCGCTGGGCTTTTTGAATCCTCAAAGCCCAACCCCACTGACACAACTCCTCCAACCAAGCCACACTTCTTATTTCTTCCTAGACCAAGGTTAACTAGAGATCAAAGCATTCAGATAGTCTATGGGGGCCATTGTCATTCAAACCACCACAGGTTTCATTCTTTTAAATGCAATAATAAACACTTTGTTTTTCTACTGTAAAATTACAAGCTTTATATTTAAATTAACTTTCAGACTCATTTCCTATTGATGATGCAGCAGAAGATATGGCCTATTACAGTCTAAATTTCATTAGTTATTCAAGAAAATAAAAACAAAAAACCAAGATAGTATCTTTCCTAGGAGCAATGAAGGATCATTTCTTATTAGCTCCTAAAAATGCTAACATTTCCTACTGTGGTTTTGATGTGAAATTCAATAAAAATTGTTAAAGAAACAAGGAGTGATGAAGTGAAACAACTTAACATATGTTTTCAAAACACAGGATGTCTTAAGTCTGGCCTTTTCCCGACAGGTGATATTTTATTACTCCTCACTTTGTCCAGAAAGCACTGAGAATCGAGGAACTGCTGCGTGATATGACTGCCAAGACTCTGGGTTGCTTGTAAGCCATTTCATTTAGAATGGTGATGTTTTTAGTGACTGAGTAGAGAGGTGTAGGGTTTGGGTCTGCTTTCTGTCTTCCTCCTGGTGCCTACAGAAGAAGTAAGTCTCTGATCCTGCTTCTTTCTTTGTCAAAAAAGTGAGTAGAAGGAAAATTCTCTTGAAAAATGCAACTAAGATTGGGAATCAGGCACATAGTCAAAGACTTGGTTTATAGGAAGTCATACAAATGCACAAAGACACACATGGGACTTTGTTTCTATCTAAAGTACACTAACTCCACTTGACCACTGTGATGGAGTGAATATTCCCTCTATAACATTGATGTTGGAACTTAATCCTCACAGTGGTGGTATTAAGGGATATGGGTTCTCAGTCTCGTGGGTTTGTGACTAAGAGGCTGGCAAGGGTCCATTTTTCTTTGACTTTCAAGGGTATGAGGATTTTTTCCTCAAGAAGATGTAAAAACTGGTCTTGTCCTCACTAGAGACTGAAACTTCAGTATCTTAATCTTGACCCAGGCTCGCGGCTGGGGAGGAGTTTCCATTGTTTATAAACATCAAGTCTGATATTCTGGTAGGGCAGCACTGACCCAGAGAACTACATAGGTCACTTTCTTTGAAATTATGAATCAAGGTCAATTTTTACATAAGCCATGTTGATAAAGTATTGACTATGAATTCCAGTTAGTACATATTAGACTGGAAATCAAATTTTGACACAACAAAGCAATCGAACGCAGGATTCCATATCTTACGGTTTTAATATCCTCATCTCTGGTGGTCATGACAACGTGCAATGGAGAGTAACAATTTTTAACTTGTCTTTCCAAAGAATTTCTAACCTGTTTCCCTGAACAGCTCATGCTTTCTGTATAATTTCTTTGGCTTGCACGATACTACTGATACAACGAATGTTAACTGCCCCTCTCTAGAGCTGCTGCCTGCCTGTGGAATATGCTTCCCTACCTGGGCTGCTTTGGCCTCAGTGTGAGAAGGTGAGCCTAGCCCTGCAGAGACTTGATATGCCAGGGTGGGGGAGCAGGGAGTTCCCACCTGCTCAGAGGGGAGAGAGAGAGAGAAAAAGGAGAATGTAGGAATGCAGTTTTTAAATCTAGTGGTTTAACACAGCCTCCAATATCATGAACTCTAACTATGTCTTCATCATTATTCAATATTATATTTAGAGTTTTAGTTTTGGCTACTTTAAGATGTTTAAATATATTTACAAAATTCAATAATATAATATGCATATTATTTGAAATATCAGTAGGAAGTAAACAAGGCACCTGGTATGTGGTAAACTATTTAAGCTTGGCTAAATTAACTAATTATACATTTATTTTGTTCTGGTCTATTAGAGCTCAGTTCTCTTGAAATTAGTGGTTAAATGTTGAAGACAAAATAATTATTGCATTAAAAATTTGCATATTTATGATTCAAAACCCCACTATTTTAAAAGTTTATATTCCATATTTTTCTAAAATATGTAACATTAATGTATTTTCTAGGGTCCAAGTTTCTTTCAATATTCCTTGTATCTAAGGTAGAATCTAGGATTAGATATTATAATATCTATAGATACCTTAGCTGCTTATCATCTGACACTGCAGATTATTAGATGTTTCAAAAAGCAATATTATTCCTTTATGAAATATTTCCTTCTGAAAAGAATACCCAAAACCACTAGTACCTAGGAAAAGGAAACAAATTTGTTTTTGTTGCCTTTGTTATTCGTATGTTTTGTTTAACATGCTAAACAAGCCACTTTCTGCTTTTGATTTTTGTACCTTTGAAATGTAAATGATTCTTTGTCTCCAGGATGCCATTTAAAAGACACATTTTTATAATTAACTTTCAGTTTCTTAATAAGTCATTCTAAGTGCTTAAGAGGCTCTTCCCGTTAGAGTCACTGGTTAGCAATAAAATCATATCAGATCCACCCAACTGAAGTACTCCTTGGTTGCTATGGATACTTCAGAATCCATGCATTATCATACTTGAGTATGTATACATACATGTATATGTATGTATATATGTACAACATGTTCTGAAATACTGATAGCCTGATGGTAATTATTTCTATAAGCAGAGTACCTACTGTGTGCTTCCCTTGCTTTGCTATAACTAATCCATTAAGCTTCATGCTTCTATTCCACCAGTTTTGGCCAGCTCCCCATCCCTCACCCATCTCTAGTGGATTTCAGAGATATTCTCCTCCTAATTTCCTTTTCTTAACTCACTGCTTTAACTCAGCCTTCAGCTCTAGAAGGACTTCCTGAGAATCCAGAGCCACTCTGACCGGGAAAGCAAGTAGATTTATTTCAGATCTTAACCTCTCTCTCCAGTCCCCCAAGTCCAATCCCCCAGTCTCATCACCAACTCTGTAGCAGATCTTTTGTTTTGACTTATCATTATTCTCTGTCACCATTCCCAAGGGACAAAACAGATCCTGGTGGAACACCTTGCTTTTCTCTCCCTGTGAATGCCCTACATCCCTCCCCGATCCCATACAAGCTAAGTATCAGCTCTAAACACCCAGAAATACATTTTACCTGGAACCTCAGTGGTGACACACATCAGGATCCCAGAAAAATGTCTTACCAGACAACACACAGACACAACATTCTTCTAAGAACCAGAAAGGGCAATAAAACCCACTAAAAATTATAATCTTCCCAATCCAAGAAGCCTAGATACCAGCTTAAAACACAATCAATAATATCCAGGATAATATATGTCCACTGGAGTCTAATAATCTTTCTACAGCAGGCCTAGAGAATTGCAACATAGTTAAAATGCAAGAAAAAGACCTTAAGATAGTCGGTATGAATGTGATAGAGGAATGAAAAAAATCTCTTAAAGAAATCTATGAAAAGACAAACAATGGAAGAAAATTAATTAAGCAATTCAAGACCTCAAAGTGGAAATAGAATTAATAAAGAAAACCCAAACTGACAGGAATCTGAAAATAAAAATTTAGGATGTTGAACAGGAAGCTGAGAGGCAAGCTTCCCTGACTGAACACAAGAGATAGAGGAAAGAGTCTCAGGCATTGAAGAGATAATAGAAGAGAAATGGACAACTGGGTCAAAGAAGATGTTAAATCTAAAAAATTGGGAAACAAAACATCCAGGAAATCTGGAACACTATAAGACAAATAGGAATAGAGAAAGGGGGAAGAAATCCAGCTCAAAGGTATAAATACTTTCCACAAAATCATAGAAGAAAATTCCTTAACCTAAAGAAGGAGATGCCTTTCAAAGTGCAAGAAACATACAAACATGAGATAGACGGGAGCAGAGAAGAAAGTGCCCTGAGCACATTATAATAAGAAGCCAGACATACAGAACACAGAAAGAATACTAAAAGCTGCAAAGGAAACAGACCAAATGTATAAACATAGAAAGGTATAATTCTAATAAGAATTACACCTGACTTCTCAATGGAGACTTTAAAAGTCAGGACAGAAGTGTTACAGACTCTAAGAGATCACAGATGCCAGCAAGGCTACTAGATCTAGGAAAACTTACAATCACCATAGATGGGAAAAAGAAGACTTCAGTGACAAAATCAAATTTAAACAATATCTCCCTACAAATCCAGCCTTACTGAAGATGCTACAAGGTAAACTCCCACCCAGAAAGGTTAACTATGCCTAAGAAAACACAGGGAATAAAAACTCCTAGACCAGGAAAACAAAAAAGTGAAGCACACTTGCACAAGTTCACACACACACAGACACACACACACACACACAGAAACACACACACACACACACACAGATACACAGACACACAGACACACAGACACACACACACACAGACACACAGACACACACACATACAGACACACAGACACACACAGACACACACACATACAGACACACAGACACACACAGACACACAGACACACACACTCAGACACACACACACAGACACACACACACAGACACACAGACAAACACACACAGACACACAGATACACAGACATACAGACACACAGACACACACACACAGACACACAGACACACACACATACAGACACACAGACACACACACAGACACACACACACACAGAAACACAGACACACACACACAGACACACAGACACACACACAGACACAGACACACACACACACACACACACACACACACCACCAGCATCACCACTACCAGAAAAATAACAGAAACTAAACAATACTGCTCATTGATTGCTCTCAATACCAATGTTTTCAATTCCTCAATAAAAAGATACAGACTGACAAATGGATGCAAATATAGGATACTATACTGCTGCATCTAAGAAACACACCTTAACATCAAGGATAGACATTATCTTGGGTTAAATGATAGAAAAGGATATTCCAAGCAAATGGACTTAAGAAACAAACTGGTATAGTCTTAACATCTGTGCCCCAAACACAAGGGAACAAAAGTTTATAAAATAAATCCTACTAAAGCTTAAATCACATATGAAACTCACACAGTGATAGTGGGAGACTTCTACCCTACCTTTGCCCATAGACAGGTCATCCTTAACAACACTAGACAACTGGAGCTGGAGCTAAGTGAAGTTATAAAGCAGATGGACCTACTGATATTTAGAGAACATTTCACTCAAACACAAAACAATATGTCTTCTCCTCAGCACCTTGTAGAACTTTCTCAAAGCCGACCACATACTTGGACAAAAGTAAGTTTCAACACACACAAAAAAATGGAAATGAGCCAGGTGGTGGTGGCTCACGCCTTTAATCCTAGCACTTGGGAGGCAGGTGGATTTCTGAGTTCGAGGCCAGCCTGGTCTACAGAGTGAGTTCCAGGGCAGCCAGGGCTACACAGAGAAACCCTGCTTTGAAAAAAAAAAATGGAAATGACACCCTGCATCCTATCTGATCACCGTGCATTAAAGCTGGATATCAACAGCAAAAACAGCAGAAAGCTAGCAAACTCATAGAATCTGGACAACTCACTACAAAGTGAAAAATGGCTTCAGAAAGAAATTAAAGACTTTCTAGAATTGAATGAAAAAATTACACAACATACCCAAAATTATGGGATACAATGAAGATAGTTCTAGGAGGACCTAGATAAGAAAACAAACAAACAAAAGAAGAGATGCCATACTAGTAGCTTAGTAGAACACCTGAAATCACTAGAACAAAACAGAAGAAACCACAACTAAAGAAGTTGACAGAATGATATCACCAAACTCAGGGCTGATATCAATAAAATACAAACATCAAAGAAGTGTGTGTGTGTGTGTGTGTGTGTGTGTGTGTGTGTGTACACAAAGAATCAATGAAACAAAGTCTTTATTCTTGGAGAAAATCAATAAGATTGACAAACTCTTAGCCAAATTAAAAAGTGAAGAGAAAATATCCAAATCTACAAAATTAGAGATGAAGGGGAACATAGTAATAAACACCAAGGTAATCCAGGGACCCATAATGACATATTTTGAAAACCTGATCTCCACCAAATTGAATCTAAAAGAAATGGATAATTTTCTTGATACATACCACTGATCAAAATTAAACCAAGATCAATAAGCCATTTAAACTTACAATCCCCACTGAAATAGAAAGATTCATTAAGAATCTCCTAACAATGAAAGCCCAAGGTCAGATGATTTTGGTGAAGAATTCTATTAGACTTTCAAAGAAGAGTTAATGCAAACACTCCTTAAATTATTCTACAAAATAGAAGAAACACTTCTCGATTTGCTTTATGAGGTCACAGTTACCCTGGTACGCAAACCACAAAAAGACCCAACAAAGAAAGGCAATTACAGACAAGTTCTTATATGAACATAGATGCAAAATTCTCAAGAAAATATTTGCAAACTGAATTCAAGAATACATCTAAAAGATCATACGCAATAATCAAGTATGTTGCTTCCTAGTGATGCTAGGGTGGATCAACATAAGTAAATTGAAAAATGTAACAAACAAACAGAAAGACAAAAATCATATGATCATCTCATTAGATGTAGAAAAGAACTTTGATAAAAGTCCTGGATAGATTGGGGATACAAGAAGAAACCACATATATACATACATACATACATACATACATACATACATTCATACATACACATAAAAAAAGCAAGTCTATAGTCAACATCAACTTTAATAGACAGAAACTCAAAGCAGTTCCAATAAAATTAGAAAAAAGACAAGGCTATCCACTTTCTCCATGCTTATTCAATATAGTACTTGAAATCTTCCTGAGAGCAATTAGAACACGATGGAGATCAAGGGGATACAAATTGGAAAGGAAGAAGTCAAAGTATCTTTATTTGCAGATGATATGGTTGCATACATGAATAACCCTAAGAATTCCACAGAGAAACTCTTTCAGCTGATAGAACTTTCAGTAAAATACCTGGATACAAAATGAACTCATAAAAATGAGTAGCCTTCCTTTATTCAAAGGACTAGATGTCAAGGAGACACCCCATTTGGGGCACAAATCAAAGAATTATCAAGAGAGAATACTCACATGGCTGAGAAAGACTTAAAGAAATGTACGACATCCAGATCCATCAGGGATATGCAAATCAAAACTACCTTGAGATTTCCTCTTACTCCCATCAGAATGGCTAAGATCAATAGAACAAGTGGCAGCTGCTCATGGTGGTGAGGATGTGAGTAAGGGAAACAGTAATCCATTGTTGGTGGGAGTGCAAACTTGCCCAGCTACTATGGAAACCAGAGTGGAGTTTCTCAGGAAGGTGGGGTCTACCCTAAGATCTGGCTATACCACTCATAGACAGAAACCTCAACATGCTTCACCCTACCACAGAACATGTGCATTGCTGCTCTATTCATAAGAGCCAGAAATTTGAAACAATCTAGACATCCCCTAAGTGAATGGATATGAAAGTACAAAAGAAAATGTGGTACATTTACACAATTAAGTATTACTCAGCCTAAAAAAAATCAGGAAAAAATCATCCTGAGTGAGGTAACACAGACTCAGTCAGACATAGTATGTATTCACTTATCTGTACATATGAAGTTAAGTCAATAATTACCAAGGTACAGTTCACAGAACCACAGATGTTAGGTATAGAGTAAGGGACTAGAGAGTGTAGAGAGATCTCCTTAGGAAAGGGAAATGAAATAGATATCATAAGTTGGCAGGGGTGGAGTCTCAAGCCTCATATATATATATATGACCTAAACTATGCAATCAAGTGGGTGTCTGACCCCTCTGCCTTTTGTTGGGCTCTTTCTTATGTTTGTTCACTTTGTCCAACTCTGATATGTTACTTTTTGTTTTATTTTATTTTATTTTATTTTATTTTATTTTAATTATCCCTCAGAAGCCAGTTTGTTTTCTAAAGAGAGGCAGATAGGAAATGAAACCAGAAGGTAGAGAGGGTGGGGAGAAACCAAAAGGAGTGGTAGGCATAATCAAGATATATTATGTGAGGAAAAATGTTTTCAATTAAAAGGAATAAAATAAGGATTGGTTTACAGAAATCACTCTTGGATAAAATTATCTTAAACATAAGACAATCTGACAATTTTACCACCATCCGAAGTGTGAGAAGTGTAATTAATGACAGCATCCCACAAAAGTATGTGACCTATAAATGTCATTTGGCCTTCTAGAAGGAAGAGAAACAAAGCCCTTGGCACTGAATCCCCGAAGGCAACACGAAATGCACAGCACAAGCTGGCATCGCTACAGCATCCAGAACAGAAATGGAAGCACTCCAAGAAGTACAATTCCCAATGATTATATGGCTTTAAATATAATTATGAAATTCTTTGTCTTGGCTTGTTTCCCATACATTATAAATAATTTTTAAAAACACTTTCTCCAATTATAGATTTCCACTTGGACTGACACATTTTACTCTATCTCCACTTAAATAGGTATATATTTAATAGGGGTGATAATCTTACAAATTATTTTCATAGAGTTTAATGTATTCAAAACAGGTTTTACTGAAAGTCAAAGAGAGTACTATTTATAAATGAACCTCGTGCTATATGTGGATCTGGGTGTGGTGCTACACATGTCATTTAAATTGTTGGTAAAGGGGGTATTTTGTAGGAATAAAATGTATTCTTAACATCTCTTCTGAAGGAATAAAAGAACGGGTACTCAGTCATGGAAATTAAATTTCTGGAATTAGGGCATACCTGTGGTTACCAATGTCTGCATTTTTCTTCTGACTTTAAATCATGCAAAGTTCTGGTAGTTCCTTCTCCGTTTTTAAGCACATGGTGTAAAGTGGAAGTGCAGCATCATGCCTCATGTGCTCATCTTTTAAAGCATGCAAACCTCCTTCAGATAGACACCCATTTCTCAAAGAGATCACTGCTGTTCCTGAAAATCAGGAATCCATACTGAAACAAAGATCTCCATGGGCTTAACATTGGTTCTAACCTTCACCATTAAAACATGAACCCTGTCTTGCAGTGGCAGTTGTTTCTTGTAAAAGCATCCATGCTTTTACATGCATGCTAGGCTAGTGTTTTCAGCTCCATTTCTTTTCTCTCTTTAGAAAAGGACATTCAGCCAGCTTTCAACATTGCTTACTTTAAGCCAGTTGTTCTTACCTCTCCGTCAAAATTTTGTTAAAGAAAAAGCACATGACTAAATATGTTTTCAGCAAACAAATACCCTAAAGGCTCATTTGAGTCAATGAGAAAAATTTCTACTGAAATGCTGGTAATGGATTGCATCTGACCATTTCCTTAAATGGTACCCTAAAATTCTTAACATTGTTGATATGATCTTATATGCAAATTTAGATGAAAACCAGGTCATCTTTATAAATATGAGGTACTAAATATTTTAAACAGATTATTACTATTTCAGGCATGCTGATCTTTCCTATGTGTAAACCTCATTTATTACTTACTCCAATAGATTCTTGGCAATGCTACTGCATTTCTTCCTAATGAAGCAGCCGAGGCTCAGAGAGGCCAAGTCTTTTACACAGCTTTATTGTCAAATATCAAGTGGCATTATTAAAAGGTATAATACAATTCAAGGTGCCTAAGTCATTCACTTAACCAGTGTTCCACGCAATTGTGTGTTGTGTATGAATTTTAGATGAACCTTTGGGTAGCTGATTAATTGACAGATGTGCAATGTCTGGGTTTGTTTTCAATTTCTGTGATAAAATACCGTGCAGAAAAGCAACTGGAGCAAGGGAAGCCAAAAAAATGCAGGTATCTTGAGGATATGGGCTGGGAAGTAGCCAGATTAGGTTAGAGGATTAGAAGAAGTAATACTAGTTAGTTGTTGTCCCTTTAAAGCATGTTAAATAAATATGATAATCCAGTCTCAATTATTTGCTAGCTAGCCAGGCTAAGAGGAAGCTGTAACACACTTATTAAAGAAAACATTAACACTAGTCAACTCCTCCTGTGTTTTGTCCAGGCTTGGTGTTTGGGACAAGCTATTCTAGATCATCATGTTTACGTCTGGACCAAATCCTGGCTCTGGGCTCCACCTCTTAACCAGGTCTATATGTGAGCAGGAGCTGGACCGAGGGATGGGAGTCATTAGAAGAGAAGCATTGTTTCAAGTGTGTCTTCCGTAGAGCACCCTTTATTCCAGAGAGTTGGACAACTCTGAACAAGTAGAGAGCTGAGAACATAATGGAGCCTACAACAAGAGATATTTGAAGCCATTCGGGCTAGCTGTTTTTCCATGAAGACATCTAGCATCCACAACAGTGATTTGAAGCAAGGCAGAATGAAGAAATCCCCTAAAGAGTTACACCCCAACATCGCTGCTCTCACAGGGCCCTCTCACTGCTACAAACTGCTTTCAGTTTTACCCAAGCAAATCTTATCAAATAGTTTACAAACCTGTAAGAACTAGACTTTCCACAAAATACCTTGCTCCAGTCTATACAATATAATTGTGTAGTCATTGAGGGGGCAGCAGGGTGACACTACTCTGTTTATATGCCAAAGGTACATGACTTACGTAAATAAAAAAAAAAAAAGAAAAAAGAAAGAAAACCTTTATGTTTAGCAATACAGAGACTGGTTCACTAAATTTTGATCTACATATACAGCAGAATAGTCTCCAATGACTAAACAGAATTAAATATACCTCATGTGCTGACATTCATCCAGAAAGATCAGAGGAAGATACAAGCATGTGCAAACCTGGTCAGGAAAGGCCAAGTAAGGCTAAGTATGTGTATCCATGCAAGGAAACATTCTAAAAAGTCAATCTAGAAGAACTGAGGGTTTATTTCTATCAAATGGAACTAGATTCTGGAATAAAAGGAAATTTTGTATTTTTTTATTGATCTTTTGACCTGTTGAAATATGTTTAAGCCATATGAATATGCTCCTTTCTGAAAAATAAGTAAGGTAAGCAGAACTTGTTTCAGACTTCAACTATTTTCCATAATGATGTTGTCAAAAAAATAATAAGCCAAAAATAAAGAGGGATACAGGTGATCACAGAGCATTACTTTAACCCAGTGTTCCTTTATTCCTTTTTCTCTTCATCTGTGCAGGATGAACTCCACCGACTCAGACTCAAAAGAACACAACAGTGTATAGGCTCAGACACAAGACCTTGCTTCCTCCTTCAAGGTTGTTTTCTTCTTGGTAAATCCTGCTCTGCAGCTTGCCTATGTGGGCAAATGCATAGAAATGGCAGATCTCACAACCAATGTCTTCGCTGGCTAGAGTTTTCATGTTTACGTTTTAACCTAAATTTGTCCTAAAATAAAACCTCAAATTATTATTATTATAGTTTGGGGTATAAGGGGGATTTTGTCTGTACAGAGCAGAGGACAGCCTCTGGTCCTTCCTCAGACACTACCTTTTTTCTCTCCCTCCCTCTCACCCTTCCTCCCTCCCTCCTTACCTTCCTTTTTCCCTCCTTACCTCCTTCTGTTCCTCCATCCCTCCATTCCTTCCTTTTTCTGACAGGATCTCTCACTGGCCTGGATCTTCCCAAATAGGCTAAGATGCCTAGTCACTTAGCCCCAGGAGTCTGTCTCTGTTTTCCTAATGCTGAAATTACAAGCATAAATTAATACAACCTTTTTTAATGTGGCTTTTGAGGAATCTAACTCATGTTTGCAAGGTTAGCACGTTATAGATTTCAGCCATTTCCCAGCCCTCAATGATTGCTAATACTACCAAAAATAAGTTTGAAATTAGACTCTAACCATGTCCATCACATATGTTCCTTAAGCATCCTAAGAATCACAGAATATTTTTGAAATTTGGTATCAAAGTTTAAACTTACTCAGTAGTGTCTGCTTCAAATTAACCAAGTGACTGTCAGTTATACTTTACCTAAAACTCATCTGTAACTTCATAGTGTATGAACGGACACAGCTCATGCTTGAATGAGAAAGCTGTTTCTTGTTCCCTCTTCTTAAGCCAGCTGCCTTGTCCCCTACACATTCTCCAAGCCTTAGAAACTATTATACCCTGTGCATTTATTATCTGTCATTCTAAGAGAACACAGAGATTCAAAAGAAAGTAAGTACTTCCATTTTTATGGGACAAACAAAACAAAAAGACAAAACTGTTTTTGTTTAAATACTACATTCTTCTTGTCTGGATAAATTCTAATTAAGAGTTTATTGGATTCAAGTATTACTTTTGTTAATTTAGTAATGCTTAGTTCATTAAAGTATTGTTTTTCAAAATTCTGAAGGGCCAGGCAAAATGGATTTGTTTGTAAGGACATTTGCCATAAAGCTCGATAACTTAAGTTTTATCCCTGGAAACCACAAGAAAGGAAAAGAGAACCAACTTCTATAAGATGCCCTCCAACCTCCAATCAGGTGCTGCTTGCATGCAGTCTCTGCCTGTCTCTATCTCTCTGTCTCTGTCTCTCTCTTTCACATAGTAAATAAATGTAACAAATTTTGAACATAAAAACTGTTGGACCTATTCACTTCTGATTTGAATATTTTCTCAAAATGAAATTAAGACAATCCCACTTTTAGTAGCATCAAGAAAGAATAAAATGCCTAAGAATAAATTAACCAAAGAAAGACAAGTCCAGAACACCAAACTACCAAATAATGTTATAAGAACCTTCAAAACAGCTAAGTCAGTAGAATATTATTGCTGTTAAGGTAATAGCAACCCCTGATTGATATCCAGAGTCAATGCGATAAAATTCTGGTCTAAGTCACCTTTCTATTTCTGTGACATTGCCATGATCAAGTCAATCAGAAAAGAGTGTTTAATCAGGCTTCTACTTTCAGAGGATCAGAGACCATGAAGGCAGAGCAAGGCATGGTGGCAGGAGGAGCAGAGAGCTCACAACTTCATCTGCAAGTAGGACGCTGACAAAGCTAACCTGGAAGGCCATAGGTTTTTGAAACCTCAAAGCTCATTCCCAGTGACATTTACCTCCTCCATCAAAATCACACCCCTTAATCGTTCTCAAATAGTTCAACCAACTGGGAATCAAGCATTCTAATATATAAGACTGGTGGAGGGGGCATTCTCATTCAAACCACCACAACATCCAAAATCCTAACCAACCTTTTAAAAACAGAGTCAGGCACCGTGCTCTAAACACATGGAAATTCAAAGAACCTAGAATAACTAAAACAAACTCCAAAATTGAACCAATTTTGGAGGATTCATACTTTCTGATTCCAAAATTTATCATGAACTATGGTGCTTCAATAATACTGTGATGTTCTAAGTACAGTCTTATCAAGCAATGAAACAGAATTGAAAATCTAAAAAGAACTCACATACTTATGGTTAATTTATTTTAATGAGGGTGCCAAGAACATTCAATAGAAGAATCAGTCTCCTCCAAAATAGTCCTGGAGCTGTGCATGCATGGTAGTACACTTCTTTAATTCCAGCAGAAGCAGATGGATCTCTTGGAGTTCAAGGACAGGCTAATCTATATAACAAGTTCCAGGCCAGGCTATCCAAGGCTACATAGCAAGACCTATCTCAAAAATAAACAAATGACAAACAAACAAAAAGTCCTAAGATAATGTGATGCCTTCAGGCCAAAGACTAGTTAAGAACCCTGACATTTATAATAATCTAAACATTATTCAATGTGAACCAGAGATGTAAATAAAATACTACAATTGTTAATAGCATGTAAAGAGAAAAGGGAGACCATCCTCACGATATTAGTTAGCTAAAGACTTCTTAAATTGAGCTCCAAAATAACAAACAATAACAGAAAAAAGAATGGGAATTTGTCA
>NW_022196896.1:43371288-43371776 GCF_008632895.1 Mastomys coucha
AAAAAAACAAACCCGAATTTTAAAAATGTGTCACCAGGAAAACAAATAAAATATAATGAGTGAAAATAATTGAAAATAATTTTTTTTATATTAAAATCAATTATATTTCTTTCTTTCTTTATTTTTTTAAAAAACTTTTATTACATTATGATGAGAAAAGTTACATGATTTCAATTTATCTGAATTTGTTAACATTGAAAAACATATTTTAAGTAAATAGAATTTAATCACATTCTTGTTTCCCTTTTGTACAACCGCTCCTCCCAGAGACCCACCCTTCAATACCTACAATATCTTTTTTGTCATATTCCTTAAAATTTATAAAATATTATAACAATAAAAATAAGTTTTATAAAAGTTGTTTAATATAAAACAACAATCAATTTAACAGCCTTATGCGGATGCTCATCTAGAACAATAGTGAAAATACATTTTTCTCAATATAAATTTTAACTAACTCCAAACATCTTAACTGTAAACTTAAAAAT
>NW_022196896.1:43372994-43386805 GCF_008632895.1 Mastomys coucha
TTTCCATCTATTATCCTTTGTAGAGCTGGATTTGTGGAAAGATATTGTGTAAATTTTGTTTTGTCACATAGTATCTTGTTTTCTCCATCTATGGTAATTGAGAGTTTTGCTGGGTGTAGTAGCCTGGGATGGCATTTGTGTTCTTGTAGGGTCTGTATGACATCTGCCCAGGATCTTCTAGCATTCATAGTTTCTGGTGAGAAATCTGCCGTAATTCTGATAGGCCTGCCTTTATATGTTACTTGCCTTTTTTCCCTTATTGCTTTAAAATTCTTTCTTTGTTTAGTGCATTTGGTGTTTTGATTATTATTTGATGGGAGGGATTTCTTTTCTGGTCCCGTCTATTTGGAGTTCTGTAGGCTTCTTGTATGTTCATGGGCATCTCTTTCTTTAGGTTAGGGAAGTTTTCTTGTATAATTTTGTTGAAGATATTTACTGGCCCATTACATTTGGAGTCTTCACTCTCTTCCATACCTACTATCCTTAGGTTTGGTCTCCTCATTGCGTCCTGGATTTCCTGGATGTTTTGGGTTAGGAGCTTTTTGCTTTTTGCATTTTCTTTGACTGTTGTGTCAATGTTTTCTAAGGTGTCTTCTGCTCCTGAGATTCTCTCTTCCAGCTCTTGCATTCTATTGGTGATGCTTGCATCTATGGCTCCTGATTTCTTTCATAGGATTTGTATTGTCAGGGTTTTCTCTTTTTCTGATTTCTTTATTGTTTCTATTTCCATTTTTAGATTCTGGATGGTTTTGCTCATTTCCTTCACCTGTTTGATTGTGTTTTCCTGTAGTTCTTTAAGGGATTTTTGTATTTCCTCTTTAAGAGCTTCTACTTCTTTACCTGTGTTCTCCTGTATTTCTTTGAAGGGTGCTATTTATGTCTTTCTTAAGGTACTGTATCATCATCATGATAAGTGATTTTAGATCTGAATCTTCCTTTTCCAGTGTGATGGTGTGTCCAGGACTTGCTATGGTGGGAGAATTGGGTTCTGATGATGGCAAGTAACCTTAGTTTGTGCTTATTGCTTAATGTGTTTATTTTCTTACACTTGCCCCCCACCATCTGGTTAACTCTAGTGCTACATGCCCTTGCTAAATCTGACTGGAGCCTGTCCTTCCTGTGATCCTGGTTGTGTCAGAACTCCTCAGAGTCAAGCTGTCTCTGTGACCCTGTGATTCTGGGATCCTGTGTTCCTGGGCTTGTTAGATCACCTGGGAATGGGGCTTTCTCTGTGTTTTGTGGGACTGGCTGCTGAGCTTGCGCCCAAGGTCTGCTCAGAACACTAACCCAGACAGACTAGAAGGAACTGAGTCACTGGGCTGGCAGGGTTGCTATGTGCCTGGTCCCGCTAGTCCCAGTTACTCCCAGTGTTGGGATAGATGTTGGTTCCTGCTCACCTCTGATCCTAGGTGTGTCAGAATGCCTGGGAGTGGAGCTTCCTCTGAAAATAATGTTTAAAATATTTGAAAAATATCTGCAATTCTTTTTTTGCTAAATGCATAATGAACTCTGTAACTCAATTGAGAAATAACTCAATAGGGAAAGAAATCAGAACAGTATGGGTGGACATTTCTTCAAAGAAAATATACAGTCAGTGGGTGCATAAAAACATGTTCGATGTCAAAGTCACTCAGGAGCTGCAAAACAAAACCATGGAGTTGTCAGTTCCCACAAACTAGAAAGGTTGGTTGTCTTTAAAGGAAAAGAGTGGGTGCTGGTGATGATGCACAGACATGATTGCTCACATTTTCTGAATGAAGAGATGCAGTGGTGCCAACAACAACAAACATGTTGTCCATCTCTTGGAAGCCACATGGCCCACTAGTTCTTGCCCATGTGTGCACCCAAGATAAATGTATAGCTACGTCAAAGTCAACAGTACTTATATATCCTTGAAGGAGAAACACCCCAAATAGCTACCAGCTGAAGAATAGATAAATAATCTATAGTGTAGCCATACAGTGGGATATAATTAAACATAAAGAACAGAGTACAGATTCATGCTACTGCAGGAATGAATCCAGAAGATCATATGCTAAATACTGCTTGCCAGGTTCTGGAAGAAGGAATGATCTGCTCATCAGCTTTTCAAAATTATTTAAAGCCACAGCTCATTTGTTTTTAGCATTTCCCAGTCCCTTAATTGGTATAGTGCTCTTTACCCATGATCCAGCTAAATAAGCCATGGAACCATCTGGCTTATTATACTTAGAGTCATTGCCTTAGTTCCACACTGGAATGTGATTACGATTACCTTTATAGATGATGTTAATATTCTAGAATTAGGTGGTAGTGATGGTTGTAGACACTGTAAATATATTAAGATCCACAGAACTGTAGAAGCAAAATAGTTAAAATACTAGGAAAAAATTGTTTCACATTTCACCTTATGTAAATGATACTTCAATAACTCCAGCACCACAGGGTCAGTAAAGATCAGCAGCAATTATTTTTTGAGAGCATGTGAAGGGCTAAGTATATAAAGAAAAACTTGAAAAACATCAACACCCAATTTAATACCAAAAGGTGTCCACTAGCCTTACTTAGTATAAGTGTGCCAGGACAGACTTCATATTGGTCCTGCAGGAGGAGGACAATGGGAGACTAGAGACATGCACACCAACAGATAGAAAAAAAGGATGAAGTCATTAACATGTGCTTCTAGAAGAGTCACTTGAACATAGGCTATCCTTCAAGAAGTGGAGGCTACTTCAAAACACAAAATGAGTATCATTTGTGGGTATCAGAAAGAAAGTAAAATGATAAAATCCTTTCTTATGCTCCCCTGCTGATGCGCTATCATTTCTGAGAATGAAAGCCATGGTCCCAGGAGGTGATACATTATTATTAGCCCCTCTGGTCTCTACCCTGACTCTTCTGGTGCCCATCTGGTGCTCTTTACTGTACCCATCATACCTCTTCCTATGCACTTGCTTCCTTGCCAGATCTTCAATCCATCTTCCAAGCCATCCCTGTGTTGACTCATTCCTCCTCTCCTTCCGAGTTTGCAAAATGTTGTTCATATTACACCTTCTCAGGGCTTCTCCATCCCACAGCCTTGCATAAAGCCATAGCCCAATTACACCCCTCTTGTGTACCCTAGCCTCTTTGCCCACGTCTCAGCTAAGCGAGCTCCAGGTATTATCCCGACTTGTGTATAGTCTTACTGGCCTGCTCCTAGACGCTAAGCTGCGTGAGGATGGAGACTGGTTTGTTGATGTTGCTCACTGCTCTCTCTTTCTCACACTCACAATACTACATGAGTCAAATATTTGTTGAATATGTTTTCAATACTTTAAACGTACCTTCTTTGGAACAGAATAAGATCCCCCCTTTTTTCTTTTGTTTTTAAAACAGTCTCACTATGAAGCCCTGGGTGGCCTGGAACTCTCTTTGTAGGCTGGCCTGGAACTCACAGAGATCTCCCTACCTCTTTCTCCTGGGTGCTGAAATTTAAAGGCAAGCCCTGCCAGGATCACTATAAGAGTTTAAGTCCTTTTGGGGGGACACCATCCTAGAACACCTGAGAAGGTAGCTATAGCACCCTGACACATGAGAGGGAAAACATCCGTCACTCTGCAGTGGACAGATAGTATTTCCTAAGATCCCTGAATGTCAGTCAACTACACTGCCCACGTCAGTGAGCTATGTTAGAGATGAGAGAGATTCTAGACACATCGTTTACTGGGTAATGGTTTGCATTTTACACACAGTCCAAGAGATTATGAGAACAATGAGCCGGGGGAAAAATTATTTCCTGATTCTTCTCTGATCTTCATAATTCCTACTAGCGTGAGGAATAAATGGAGTCACTTAAATTTTGTTTTCTGTAATCTTGTCTAATTTCTTTCTCTCTCTTCTCTAAAAGAAAGAAGAATATGAATCCTTGGTACTTAATGCCTAATTAAAATCTGGACATAATATATTTGCTGAAATGCCGTTGCTTTTGTTTGTAATCCTGTCTGTATATTCATAGGCTGAGAAATCTCAAGGCCACTTAGTCAGGACAGTTTTAATCAACAGAAAGGACCTGTCAGGAAAACATTCATTTAGAAATATGAGAAAATCACAAATGGGGCTTAAGGTACACATGATGGGAGATTATCAGGAGACAAAGTGGGGCCCACTGAAGTGCCTTTGCTGGCCTTCATACAGCAGCACAAAAGCATGAGGTTGGCTGAGAAAGATGTCACCTTCCATTCTTGTCACCAGTTAAGTCATCTGGACACATGCATTGTCTCAAAGCATTTCAACTAAATTCCACAGATTTGTCTGTAAAAATGAGTGATTAAGGTGAGCCTCTAACAACTTACTTTCCTCCTAAAGAGAAAAATCTAGCACAAGCATGTCCATCAGAAAGCCTAGGTCCCACGATGCTGTTGTGTTCTCAGCAGGAAGTGCAGATACCACGGCAGATACTGAGGGGGGCCATGTTGACCTGGAGCATCACATCTGCCTCCCGAAATCTTTGCTACAAGGTACAGTTAAATCCTCTTAAGTCATTAAGCAAAATATTCCCTGACTAGGATGTTCTAAAACAAATTATCAGTTATTTCTATTGGCCCATTACAAAGTAAAGGATTTTATTTATGAGTATGTAAATTTTGAAAGATAAAAATTTTTAAATAAAAATAGCATTTTTCAGGGCTGGAATCATGGCTCAGCAGTTGAGAGCTTATATTGACCTTTCAGAGAAACTGACTTCAAGTTCACTTAAGATAGGAGACTCAGAGCCATCTGTAACTCCATCCCTAGGAGGCTCTTAGGTCTCTAGTCTTTGACTAGACTGCACTTACATGCACATCTGTTCCCCCTGCAAAACACAAACACACACACACACACACACACACACACACACACATACACACAATGTAAAATAAAATATATTTTAAAATAACATTTCTCATTGGTGAACCAAGTAGGACTTTTGCTCCAAGTGAATAAATTTTCAAACGCAAGTTCAATATTTGATTAATAAGATCCTGATGCATTTCAGTTCTATCATTAAAACTAGCTTTTAGAAAAATTAGGTAACAATTTGTGTACCTATTAAACATATCAAGACTTAAACATGTATTTTTACTGAAAGGATTAAAAGAAAAATTACACATAATGAATAAAGAGAACACATGGATTTTTATTTATTGGTTGAGAAAAGCAAGGTACAATATAAACAAAACAAAAATACATTCCCAATGCTTCATTCAATTTACAAAGTAAATAAAAATAAAGATGAAATTCAAGGCTATTTTAATTTGAAAATCTATAAGCAAGCAAGGTGACACTTGCAAATAATGTTGACTTTTCCTGCACTTGGGAGATGGAGAGATGACATGCAGTGATTCAGGGTCATCCTTGGTTACATGGTGAGTTCAAGGCCACCTTGAGCTCCAATGATGCTTTATCTTCAAAAGCTGATGACAGATAGAAAATAGATGATAGATGATGGATAGATAGATGATAAATGATTGACAGATAGATAATTAGATAGATAGATAACAGATGTTTTGTGTGTATATATATGTGTGTGTCTGTGTCTGTATTATATGAAAGATAGATAATATCTTTTCAGCAAAAATCAAAAGCATAGGAGAGCTTCAGATCATGTGTTATAAGGCAGACACTGTCTTCCCTCAAAATTTGGAACATCTATTTATCAAAAATACCATTTAAAAATTAAAAAACAAGCTACAAAAGAATTATATATATAATTTATATAACAAATATATAAATATATAAGCAAAAGACTTTATTTCAAATACATAAACATTTCTACTAGTTAATAACAAAGGGGTTGATAGTCCAATATAAAAAATGAACAAAATATTAGAAGAGAAATTGTACAAGAAAATTATGCAAAGAGCAAGCCAATGACAGGATGACATTTAACATCATTATTCATTAGACAATGTTAATTAAATAAAAATTCCTTGCCAGTGCTCAACTCTCAGCAGAGCTGAAGGACTGACTTGGAAGGTAAGGGATGAAGAGTGTTCACTCATTGCTGTGGGCATTTAAGTGTGTTATGTTCAACTTCTGTGAAAAGCTGTTAGTAGCTATTGAAGTTGGACACATGCCTGGCTGATACCTTAGGAGCTTGGAGTTGTACACCCACAAAAACTAATGAGTATGTTCACCATGTGACCATGGACTAGTCTGGTCATAGCAACCTCGTTGAAAAAAGTTACAATTGCGAAACAATGGACTGTCCCTCAACAGTAAATAAGTCTTAGCATAGTTATGTCATGGAAAACTGCACAGGATGGGAATAATAATCAATGAACATATACAATAGCATGGACACAACTCACAGACACAATTCTGAGGCTACACATTCCAGATACAAGCAAAGCATGAAGGAGTCTGTATTTACTTATGGATATAAGAAAGCTTGAGCATGCACTGTAACTGTGACTCCCACTTCATCCCCTGACCCGTGAAGGCATATGACAGAGCACACTAGTCTTCTGATCAAACAAAATGCATTAGTAGCTCCTGTCCCTTTCAGAGGCAAAGCTGAAGCATAGCCTTTTAGTACACACCACCATTCTCCTTTATTCCGCCTTTTGGTTTTGCTTTGATTGCTGCCATTAAAGTTCCCCTGCTTAAGGCACTTGACCAGAGTGGTCCTTTTGCCTGGGATTTTCCTCTCTCCTAAAGATATAAAGCTCACTCAACCTCCTTCAAGGCTGTTTGAAAGCCATATACTCACTAGGGTCTAACCAAATTTCAGTGCTGTAAAGCCCTCCACTAACTCCACCTCTCTTCCTTCTCTCTCTCTCTTGCTCTCTCTCTCTACCTCTCTCTCTCAACTTCTCTCTCTCAACGTCTCTCCCTCCCTCTCTCTCTCAGCCCCCCCCTCTGTGTGTGTGTGTGTGTGTGTTTGTGTACATGTATACATATGTACAAGTGCATGCATATTCATCCAGGGAGGGAAGGCAGAACTGGAAGTAATGAAGGAGGGGCTTTGAAATGGGCCAAATGGAAAGCTAATAAAGCTTTTCCCTCTCATGTTCTTATATTGAACCAAATGGAGATTCTTGATTTTCCTTCAGGCTAAAGAAATGATCTAGGCTGGGTAAGAATGAAGCAGTAGATTGAATGAGGGGAATGAGGGTGAAAGGAAGCTCATAATCAAAGGATGAAGGCTGAAATGTCTTAGAGCAGGCATTAGGTGTGGTTTGCAGAGTGAGGCCATGGAGAAGACCTTGCTGTCCCACTAAAGCTAAGTCCCTGCATGCTCATTTTGGAAGTGAGTCTCACACACTTCATCACTGGTCCTGACTGATGGACTAGACATGCTGGGAAATCACCTGCAAAGAAAGGCCCACTTTCCAAGTCTGGTCAGCAATAAAGCAGCACAGCATTTGATGAATCTTATATGATTTGGGGACGAAACGCTCTACATGAATATGTTTGCTTTCACCAGCTTTTTGATTGAGATGAAACATCACATCGGGATATGAGTAGCCCTGCCTACTGGGACCACATGGTCTGACAATGCTAAATGATGGTAGTATCTCTAGTGGGAAAAGATGCTAGAGGGAGTATAGGACCAATTTCTAAAGGAAAACCCCAGCACTGTGATTTGTCTAGGGTGGTTAGCTCTAGGGTGTAGCACCTGCAGTAGGGGAATACCAGCACTGTGATTTGTCTAGGGTGGTTAGATTTAGGGTGTAGCACCTGCAGTAGGGGATCAGTGGGCATTGTTCCCAAGGCAAATCTCCAAGCGGCACACAGCCAGACAGAGACACACACAATGGCTAAGAGGTTTGCCAGGTAATCACACACAGACATGTTTCCCGTCTACAAGGAGAGCATTAAAGCAAGCATTACATGCTTTGCCTTCCAGTGGCAAATGCGGATTTTAATTGCTACCTTATGAGACAGTCCTAGGAAGCACCTGTTCTACCTGCTCTGCCCAGTGGTCAGTCTGCCGCTGTCCGCATTCCACTTCTATCTGGTGGCCGCATGCACAGGCCTTGGCACTTAACTGGCTTGTCCCCAGGAGGTGAGGGTGGGTGAATAGGTGGTGGGTGGGAAAGAAGTGCTGAGCTGGGACCTACATCTGTGAGTTCTTCATAGGCTGTGTTAGCAATGCACAGCACTAGTTCACCAAGCCTCTAACAGCTGCACCGTCATTCCTAAGTGGGCTGTGTCCTAAGGATAAAAACGTAGAGTCTGATAGAGGCACACTTCTATTTCAAATGCTGTTGCTATGTATTAAATTGTGTGGGTAATTTTGTAAATGAATTAAGAAAAAGTATTTTTAAATACTTTTCAAATTCAACAATGATGTAGATCTATATGTGGTGGTTCGAATGAAGATGACCCCTGTAATCTCATAGGGAGTGGCATTATTAGGAGGTGTAGCCTTGTTGGGGTAGATGTAGCTTTGTTGGAGGAAGTATGTCACTGGGAGTAGAGTTTGAGGTTTCAGATGTTCAAGCCAGTCACAGTGTCTTTCCATCTTCTTCTAGCTGCCTGCTGACTTATATGTACAACTCTTAGCTCCTCTCTAGCACCAAGTCTGCCTGCATGCCACCATGCGTCCACCATGATGATAATGGACTAAGCCCTAAACTGTAAGCCAGCCCTAACTAAATGTTTTCCTTTATAAGAATTGCTGTGGTCATGGTGTTTCTCCACAGCAGTAGAATACTGACTGACTAAGACAACATTTTCATACATACATACAAACCTACACACACACACACATTTTCCTCTGAACATAGATCAATGCAAATCTTAAATGAATAAAGATTTTTTTGTATGGAAGAAATTTACACCTTTTCACATTATGTGTGTAACTAAAATAAATTTTATTTTCCAAATTTGAAACACTTGATTCTATAGTGGCAAAATGAAACCACATAAATACAAATGAAAGTTGTAAAAGTATGGGTGATACAGAACTAACAAGGAGCTTTACAATGGAGAAAGACCTTAGCCAAAGAAAGTCAGATTCTGTGTTAATTTTCACATTTCTCTAGACTGGGGAGGAATGTTTGTTTTTGAGACAGAGTATCATTATATAGAGTAATGTGGCCTTGGACATGTAGGAGCCTATGTACTCCTGCCTTCCCACTATCACCATCAAAGCCTTGTGCCACAACACTCAGGAGAGGATGAATATTTAACTAAACCAAAACAAAACAAAATGCCAAATTTCCAAGTATAAAAGTTCTAGTGAACACAAGAGAAAGCTGATTACAAAACAAAACATAGAACTTACTTTTTGAATCTGTCCCCAGTTCTAAATCATCTCTGCATAAACATTATACTTCTTGTTTTCCTGTGTTGTGCTTTTTAAATGTAACGAGTTCTTCTTGAATGCCTATAGAGTTAGTTATTCTCTTAACCCAATTTGAATTTCTAACTCGACTGAAGAGGTAAGTAAGATAAGAACTCAAATACTTCCAAATAGTATTACATTTAAATGTGGTTTTCTCTTCCTATGAAGAGTCGAGCCATTCTAAAATCTCTGAATAGCATAACTATCTTTCCGTGTTTCCTAAAATAATACATGAAGTTATTTCCACAATAAACCTTATGTTTGTGGGCCTTTGGGGATGGTGTGTTTTTTGTTCTTTTGAGGAATCCATGGCTTTTGCCAAATTTCAAAGAGAACTGAAATGCTTCTGCCCTACCGCAAGAGCCAGGGTCTGGAGGGTAGAATTGCTTGAATGCACATACTTTGGGGAGGAACCTCAGCACCATCAGACATCGCCTGGGGGTTGGAGAAGGGCTCTGAGTGGCCTGGCAGCCAGCCCCAAGCACCTACTGTGTTTAAGGCCTGGTCCAAGGTGTGCCAGCCAGACCTGGCAATGCTCTTGGTGGGCAGAATCAGCTCTGATGTGGAAAACCCAGTGCTTTTTCTCTGTGTGTGGCCAGGCTGACTGCTGCCAGACAGTTTCCCAGAGGTGAATGCTCACTTAATGGAAAGGCACATGGGAAGACTGGGAGCTCCAGGAGAGGTTTCTTTTCTCCTCAGGGAACTACATCAACCTGTAGCGGAGTAGGAGATGGCTTTTCCCTGCAGGAAAGCCATATTTGGGGCCTACCCCCTGCTGCTTAGTTTTGCCTCCTCTAGGACAAGGCATGGCATCTTTGTCACTGCCAAGCACTCAGGGAGAAAAGCAGCACACATATACATTTTTCTTTAAGGACCCGAGAGACCTAAACAAGAGAAGAAGTGCCTAGCTTGGTTCTACCATGATTGGTGTAGGCCGCTAGTCAGGGGCATGAGCCTGGTTTCCAAAGTTTGATGGCTAGGTTAGACTGGATTGCCTTTTCTGTCTCCAAAGACTGTCACTAGGATGTCCGAAATACAACTCTGTCCTTAAGACATAAGCTTGTCACCCAAGGAGTCATTCCAGGTTAATTGTGAGGAATGGTAGGTAGCAGGGGGAGGGATATTAGTGACATTGGTTGTGGAGGCCTGAGTCACAATTCCCAGGTCATCCTCTACAGAACCAAAGGTGCCATTACCTTCTCCTTCAGTGTGCCTCATGGAGCATCTCTCAAGTGGTTCCAGACTCAGGACTGATAAAGTAGGGATGTGAGGCAGGATCCGGCTCTCTCCTCTTTAAGTTCACTGTGAGAGTTTCACAGACTTAAATGATTAATGTCAATCGCTGGTAAAGTGTACACACACAAAAAAAGTTAACAGGAAATAACCATCAAAATCTGACTGTATTATTTAGACCATGAGACAGTGTTTGTCACTATGACTGATGGAGAAAAATCACTGCAGGTGTAGTTCCCACAGTATTTAAGAAGCTCTAATCTAACGCTTACATTGGTTTACTGTAATTACAGTGGATTAGTTCACATTCTTCAGACTCACTTTGCTGTGTGAAATGAGAAGTTCAGGGCCTTGCTCTCTGAAAGCCCTTCCCGGGTGAAAGTTCTCTAAGAAGCTGATCTCAACCCAGTCTGCAGAGATCTGAAGCTTTTCCTGTACTGTCCACCATAGAATTACTGCCAAGCTCTCTACCATTGTATTTTCTACTTAAAATTTAAGTATTTTCCATAACAATAGGCTTCGATGTAGTTTTTTGTCAAAGGCTGTGAGATCATTATGTGTAGCCCTCTATTTACTGCCAACATCCCATGGGAACCTCAAGGTGTTTGCTTTAAGCAAAATCTTCCTAGTTGGTTGTGACCTTGTGAGTGCTTGCCTGGTCTGTGTGAAGTTCTTCATTCAGTACTTATGGGCACTCTACTTAGCACTGGACAAAGTCCCTGCTCTCAAGAGCCTCATCCTTGGGACAACAGGGGCAGCATGAAAATATAATTGGTGTGGGATGTAGCCCAGTGGTAGAGGACTTGCTTAGCATATATAAGATCCTGGATTTGATCCCTGATATCCCAAAACCAACATTATCATAATGACAACACAGACTGGGAGATGTCATTTGTAGTATATCCAATATAGGATTCATAGTCAGCTTCCCTAATGAATTCCTGTGAACAATTAAGGGGAAAAACTAAGTGAACAAACAGAGGTGAACAGTCACTTCACATAAGAGGGTAACAGAGGCATAGAAAGATACACAAACAAATGCAGATTCAAGTCCTAATGAACCATTACTGGGTTATGATAAGTAGAATGAGATTCCAGAGGGTCGAGTCATTCCTGGAGATGGTGAAGGTGTAACACAAAAGCAAAGCTCAAAACTGCTGGTGCTGCTGTCTATTGGGTCAGAAGACAGCTTAGTAGAACTATCGAAGCTGAACCATGCGCCTTCCTTATGGTCCTGGTGCTGGCCATGCGCCTTCCTTATGGTCCTGGTGCTGGCCATGCGCCTTCCTTATCATCCTGGTGCTGACCATGTGCCTTCCTTATCATCCTGGTGCTGACCATGCGCCTTCCTTATGGTCCTGTTGCTGACCATGTGCCTTCCTTATGGTCCTGGTGCTGACTAGAGTTGCTTGGGAAGAGGGAACCTCAACTGAGAAAATGGCTGCACCAGATTGACTTTTGTCTTGACCAATGATTGATGTGGGAGGGCCCAGCTCCTATGGTTGGGCCACCCTTGTGCTGGTGGGTTTGGGTGCTATAAAAAGGCAGGTTGAGAAAGCCATGAGGAGTTTGGTGTCTGCTTCAGTTGCTGACTCCAGGTTCCTGTCCAACCTCCCCAGGAACACGGGCTATAAACTGTACGATGAAATAACCCTGTTTCTTCTCAAGTTGTTTTTGGTTGTGGTGTTTTAACACAGCAATAGAAACCAAGGACAACCATCAATACCATTATTGTAACAAATGAGTCTTTATGTCCAAAACCAGGACAAAAAACAGACTGTGCAGAGATGTTATACTTATAATAGATTTAAAAAAAATGCAGTGGGCAAGTCAAATATATATTAATGATATATAGGATAAAGTATGGCAGTAAAATGTTGCATAGCAATGACAAGCATGGCCCCATAGTCGATATCCTGAGTGACACTGAAGAGGAGAGATAAGGATGCTTCGTGCTTCAGATTACCTGCCGCTTACTGAGCAGCACAGGCAGTCCAGCATGGTGGAGCTCAGAGCGGCTACAGGCAAGGGCTAGCAAGGAGGACACTACCTCTGGGCTGGAAGTTCCGTGTCTCAGGCTGGCTAAGAAGAAGCAAGGTGAAAGCAAATGTATGAGGTATACATTATAAAGAAAGCTGCCATTAAACATAAAGGAAGGTTGCAGGGGTCTAGTGTTGCATTTAGGCTCTTCTCTATTCTATCTGTTAACTCCATTTCACCTCTCAATTGATACTGTTAATTCCACCAAATACCTGGTTAGGGTTTTGATAAATAGTGGCATTAGGGACACAACACGTGACATCTGGCCATGGTTTCAGCACGTGTACTACAGAGCATGAACACACAGCTGACCTGTAGAACTTCTAGCCCAGGCCTGCAAAGCTTGCACACTACTTGGAAATTGGTTTCCCTAGACTCTGTCACCGTCGAGGACATGTTTGATTTTAATCGGCTTCAGCAGACAAAGCTGCAACCACAGCACAGCACATAAAGAATTACTTCCAGGTTTCCTGAAGGCATGGCATGACAAGGACAGGAGTGTGGCTAGTCCAGCTGTTTCCCCAGGCCAGCCCTGCAGGAGCCAGGCCTTGTCAGGAGGCAGATTTTGAAGACAAAGGTGTTGGGCCAAGTATGATCTCTAGGACTGGATCTCAGGCCCTGGGGAGTAGGCACCTCCCAAAGCCAATGCTTTTCCTAACAGTCTTCCAAACAACTGGCAAGAATTGACTCTGCCCTTCAGCATAGTCAGCAAACAGGACCACAGTTTTGCTTGGCACTTCCTTTTGACAACATCTTGCAGTTTACACAGCTGGTCTTCTATTATAAAAGTTGTGGGTGACGTTAGTACATAAAAATCCTTCAGGTTCAGAGAAGCTAGCAGCCATTTTTGCTGGCTGATCACAAGACTTTCTGAAGGGAGATGATCCTCCAACACTAAAACTGAATGACAAAGCTGGGCAGTGGTGGCGCACACCTTTAATCCCAGTTCTTGGGAGGCAGAGGCAGGCAGACTTCCTAGTTTGAGGTCAGCCTGGTCTACAGAGTGAGTTCCAGGACAGCTAGGGCTACACAGAGAAATCTTGTCTTGAAAAAACAAACCAAACCAAACCAAACCAAGCCAAACAAAAACAAAAACAAAAACAAAAACAACTGAATGACAAGATTTCTTGATTTGCTCAGTGAAGTAACTATGGGGTAACAGATGCTGGGATGCCCATTCCAGAATAGCTGGTTCTTTGTTTTTTTTTTTTAGATATTTTCTTTATTTACATGTAAATTTCTC
>NW_022196896.1:43387837-43388213 GCF_008632895.1 Mastomys coucha
AGGTCCCATTTGTCAATTCTTGATCTTAGAGCAGAAGCTATTGGTGTTCTCTTCATGAAGTTTTCCCCCGTGCCTATTTGCTCGAGTTTCTTACCTACTTTCTCTTCCATTAGTTTCAATGTATCTGCTTTGATGTGGAGGTCCCTGATCCACTTGGACTTGAGCTTTGTACAAGAAAGGAATGGATCGATTTGCATTTTTCTACATGTTAACCGCCAGTTGTGCCAGCACCATCTGTTGAAAATGCTATCTTTTTTCCACTGGGTGATTTCAGCTCCTTTGTCAAAGATTAAGTGACCGTAGGTGCGTGGGTTCATTTCTGGGTGTTCAATTCTGTTCCATTGATCAACCTGCCTGTCACTGTACCAATACCATG
>NW_022196896.1:43392129-43394697 GCF_008632895.1 Mastomys coucha
AGATTCGTGGGGCCTGTGCCTCCCAGCTGGCTGCTCTGGTCTTAGAAACTCACCGGAGAGAAGATGGCAGCTCTCACTGGAGATGCCGGGTCAAGGCGGTCCCTGGAGGCAGACCCTCCACTTGGAAGGAATGGGCAGCTAAGGTCACTGATCCACCTCTGTCACTTGGAAGCTGAGAGGATCCTGTCCCTGCTGCCCTGTGGCTCCCCTGGCACTCGTGGGGCCTGTGCCTCCTGGCTGGTTGCTCCTGGCTTAGGAACTCACTGGAGAGAAGATGGTGGCTCTCCGCTGGTTCTTTTTTTAATGTTATTCTAGACAGTCCATACAACAATATATCTTTTGGAAGTTATGTTTTTAATGAAGTTCTTAAAAATAGGATTTTTTAATAAATATACTTTAAATTACAAAATAAATATTAGGAATATAGAACATACCAATACTTATTTAACATTTTTTTCTATGTTAAATAGAAAAGAGAGAACTTGGGAAACATGCAAAACCTCAATATATTATGTACATATATGTGTGTACATAATAAGTATTTATATAATATACATATGTATGTAATGTACACATGTATTTAAAAGAAGGTACACTTTTTGTGAAATACAAGATAGGACTACTTAAACTATTGTGTGCTAATATTTTATATACTTAAAAAAAATCACTTCCAAAAGTTGTAACATCTTTAGGAAATTGCTTTACAGAGTAAAGAGCTGTGAAAAAATTGGTTCAGTAGAGAAAGTTGAAGCATATTAACACTTCAGACACTTTTCCTTGAGAAAGTAACTTAGCACTGACCAGGAGAGAAACACAGAGAAAGGGGACCATAGGTTGACCATGTGAGAGGCACAGGCCTTTTTATCACTCCACAGTCCTTGCGAGGAAGGGCAAATGAAATACATCAGGAGGCTAACCATGAATGAGCAAGTGAACAAACTCTTGGTGGAAGGAAGAAACAATAGTAGGCATAGTCTTAAAAGATTAGCTCTGAAGCAAACTCAAACAGTCCTCTGGTTTACCCACATGGTCACACATGTCTACAAGACCGTGAGTGGCAGCAACAGAGGTGGAGTTCTCAATTCTTCAGTCTCCCAGATCACTCTACATCACATTGCATTTAGTTTTAAAGGAAGGCATTAAGTGAAAAGGCACTGCTCATGAAAGCTGGATTCTTGTCATTTGCAAGTCTAGAAATGAACAGTAGCTCATGGAGCTGATAAAGCTGGTTGAGAGAAGACTGTCAGAGACTGTTTAATTAGAGACTAAAACAGGTTGTTAGGGCCTGCGCTGTATCTCTGCCATATTCCTATACTGAAGTCCTCACTCTTACACTGCAGTACAGGCTCTGAATATTCCTCAAAGTCCTGTGTGTAGAAGGCTTGGCTCTCAGCCTGTAGAGCCTTTAAGATACAGGGACTAATGGAAGAAAGTTAGTCCACTAAGGGAGTGTCCTTGAAGGGAACATTGGGACCTTAGCCCCTTCATGTACCTCTATCATGCCTGGCTTCTCTGATCTACGTTCCATATATACAATGTTACTGTAGGGCTAAAAGCAACAGTGCCAAAGAACTATGAACTGTCTCCATGACAGGGAACCAAAATAATCCTTCCCTTCTGAAAGTTGATTATCTGGATATTTATCATAAAAAATAGTTAACCCCAATACCTTAGACTATGTTCAGCAGTAGAGTTTTAGAAATTGAAAGTAAGGTTATTTAAGGCCATGGAGGTAAGGCTTTTCTCTGAGGGGACTGAATGAAAAAAGATTAAGGGCAACCATCTGAGAAAGGCTTTGAAGACATTACAAAGAGTGGCACTTCGACTTTAACCCAGAGACTCAGATGGGACCAGCCCAGAGGTACAGGCCTCACAAGTCTCAAAGGGCAGCAAGGACAGGATCTTCTCAGCTTCAAAGTGACAGCGGTGGATCTGCAACCCTCTCTGTCCCTTCCCTGCAAGCACAGAGCCTGCCTTTAGGGAGTGCTTTAACCAGGGACTCAGGACTCAGGACAAACAACTGATCCACAGCCATCTACACTCAGGATTTACCAGAGGAGAGCTGATCTCCCAGAAGTGCTGACACAGGCTAACAGACTCACAGGAAGAAAAAGCTCTAGTCAGAGACAGCAAGAACATCTACACTAGAGATTAAAAGATGGCTAAATGCAAACACAAGGATCCTACCAACAGAAACCAAGACTATTTGGCTTCATCAGAACCTAGTACTCCCAGCACAGCAAGTCGTGGATATCCCAAAACACCAGAACAGCAAGGTTTGGATCTAAAATCATATCTCACAATGATGCTAGAGGAATTTAAGAAGGACATGAATAACTCCCTTAAAGAAATACAGGAAAACACAGGTAAAGAGGTACAAGCCCTTAAAGAGGAAACAAAAAAATCCCATAAAGAATTACAGGAGATCACGAGTAAACAAATAGAAGCCCTTAAACAGGAAACACAAAAATCCCTTAAGGAATGACAGGAAAACACAAATAAACAGGTGAAGGAATTGAGCAAAACCATCCAGGACCTTAAAATAGAAGTAGAAACAATTAAGAAACC
>NW_022196896.1:43394720-43399416 GCF_008632895.1 Mastomys coucha
ACACAACAGTCAAAGAAAATGCAAAAAGCAAAAAGCTCCTAACCCAAAACATCCAGGAAATACAGGATACAATGAGAAGACCAAACCTAAGAATAAAAGGTATAGAAGAGAGTGAAGACTCCCAAGATAATGGGCCAGTAAATATCTTCAACAAAATTATAGAAGAAAACTTCCCTAAAGAAAGAGATGCCCATGAACATAAAAGAAGCCTATAAAACTCCAAATAGACTGGACCAGAAAACAAATTCCTCCCACGACATAATAGTTAAGACACCAAATGCACAAAAACAAAGAAAGAATATTAACAGCAGTGAGGGAAAAAGGTTAAGTAACATTTAAAGGAAGACCTATCACAATTACACCAGACTTCTCACCAGAGATTATGGAAGCCAGAAGATCCTGGGTTGATGTCATACAGACCCTAAGAGAACACAAATGCCAGCCCAGGCTACTATACCCAGCAAAACTCTCAATTACCATAGATGGAGAAACCAAAGTATTCCATGACAAAACCAAATTTACATACTATATTTCCATAAATCCAGCCCTTCAAAGGGCAGTAAATGGAAAACTTCAACACAAGGAGGGAAAGTATATCTCTGAAAAAGCAAATAAGTAATTTTCCAACAAAACTAAAAGAAGATAGCTACATGAACAGAATTCCAACTCTAACAACAAAAATAACAGGAAGCAACAATTACCTTTCCTTAGTATCTATTAATATCAATGGACCCATTTCAATAATAAAAAGACATAGACTATCATACGGGTCACGCAAACAGGACCCAACATTTTGTTGCATAAAGGAAACCCACTTCAGTGATAAAGACAGACACTACCTCAGAGTAAAAGGCTGGAAAATAATTCTCCAAGCCAATGGTCCCAAGAAAAAAGCTGGAGTAGCCATTTTAAAAGTGAATAAAATCGACTTTCACCCTAAAATGATCAAAAAAGATAAGAAGGGACACTTCATATTCATCAAAGGTATGATGTACCGTGATGAATTCTCAATTCTGAACCTCCATGCTCCAAATCAAAGGGCATCTACATTCACAAAAGAAACTTTACTAAAGCTCAAAGGACACATTGCACCACACACAATAGTAGTGGGAGATTTTAACACCCCACTCTCTGTAATGGTCAGATCATAGAAACAGAAAGTAAACAAGGACACAGTGAGACTAACAGAAGTTATGAAACAGATGGATTTAACAGATATCTATAGAACTTTTTATCCTAAAACAAAAGGGTACACCTTTTTCTCAGCACCTCATGGTACCTTCTCCAAAATTGACCATATAATTGGACACAGATCAGTCCTCAACAGATACACAAAGATTGAAATAATTCCTTGCATCCTATCAGATCACCATGGACTAAGGCTGTTCCTCAATAACAACATAAACAATAGAATGTCCACATACATGTGGAAGCTCAACAACACTCTACTCAATGATAACTTGGTCAAGGAAGGATTAAAGAAAGAAATTAAAGACTTTCTAGAGTTTAATGAAAATGAAGCCACAACATACCCAAACTTATGGGACACAATGAAAGCGGTCCTAAGAGGAAGACTCATAGTTTTAAGCGCCTCCAAAAAGAAACTGGAAAGAGCATACACCAGCAATTTGACAGCACACCTGAAAGTGCTAGAACAAAAAGAAGCAAATTCACCCAAGAGGAGTCAAAGGAAGGAAATAATCAAACTCAGGGCTGAAATCAACGAAATAGAAACAAAAGGAACTATACAAAGAATCAACTAAATCAGGAGCTGGTTCTTTGAGAAAGTCAACAAAATAGATAAACCGTTAGCCAGACTAACTAGAGGGCACAGAGATAGTTTCCTAATTAACAAGATCAGAAATGATAAAGGAGACATAACAACAGACACTGAGAAAATCCAGAAAATCATGAGATCCTACTACAAAAGCCTATACTCAACAAAACTGGAAAACCTGTATGAAATGGACAATTTTCTAGCCACATACCAGGTACCAAAGTTAAATCAAGATGAGATCAATGATCTAAACAGTCCCATATCTGCTAATGAAATAGAAACAGTCATTAATATTCTCCCAACCAAAAAAAGCCCAGGACGAGATGGGTTTAGTGCAGAGTTTTATCAAACCTTCAAAGAAGACCTAATACCAATACTCCTCAAACTATTCCACAAAATAGAAACTGAAGGCACCCTACTCAATTCTTTCTATGAAGCCACAATTACTTTTATAATTAAACCATACAAAGACCTAATGAAGAAAGAAAACTTCAGATCAATTTCCCTTATGAATATCGATGCAAAAATACTCAATAAAATTCTTGCAAAGCTAATCCAAGAACACATCAAAAGGATCATTTACCATGATCAAGTAGGATTCATTCCAGGGATGCAGGGATGGTTCAATATATGAAATTCACTATATAAACAAACTCAAAGATAAAAAAACATATGATCATCTCACTAGTTGCTGAGAAAACATTTGACAAAATTCAACATCACTTCATGATAAAAGTCTTGGAAAGATCAGGAATTCAAGGTCCATACTTAAACATAATAAAAACAATTTACAGAAAAGCAGTAGCCAACATTAAACTAAATGGAGAGAAACTTGAAGCAATCCCACTAAAATCAGGGACTAGACAAGGCCGCCCACTCTCTCCCTACCTATTCAATATTGTACTTGAAGTCCTAGCCAGAGCAATTAGGCAACAAAAGGAGATCAAAGGGATACGAATTGAAAAGGAAGAAGTCAAATTCTCACTATTTGCAGATGATATGATAGTATAATTTAGTGACCTCAAAAATTCCACCAGAGAGCTCCTAAAGCTGATAAAAAACTTCAGCAAAGTAGCTGGATATAAAATTAACTCAAGCAAACGAGAGGCCTTCCTCTACACAAAGGATAAACAGGTAGAGAAAGAAATTAGGGAAACAACATCCTTCACAATAGTTTCAAATAATATAAAATACCTCAGTGTAACTCTAAGCAAGTAAAATATCTGTTCGACAAGAACTTCAAGTCTCTGAAAAAGGAAATTGAAGAAGTTCTCAGAAGATGGAAAGATCTCCCATGCTCATGGATTGGCAGGATTAGTATAGTAAAAATGGCCATCTTATCGAACACAATCTACAGATTCAATGCAATCCCCATCAAAATTTCAACTCAATTCTTGACAGACTTAGAGAGAACAATTTGCAAATTCATCTGGAACAACAAAAAACCCAGGATAGCCAAAACTATTCTCAACAATAAAGGAACCTCTGGTGGAATCACAATACTGGACCTTAATCTGTACTACAGAGCAATTGTGATAAAAACTGCATGGTATTGGTACAGTGATAGGCAGTTATATCAATGGAACAGAATTGAAGACCCAGAAATGAACCCACACACCTATGGTCACTTGATCTTTGACAAAGGAGCTAAAACCATCCAGTGGAAAAAAGACAGCATTTTCAACAGATGGTGCTAGCTCAACTGGTGGTTAGCATGTAGAAAAATGCAAACCGATCCATTCCTATCTCCTTGTACAAAGCTCATGTCCAAGTGGATCAGGGACCTCCATATCAAACCAGATACACTGAAACTAATAGAAAAGAAAGTGGAGAAGAACCTCAAGTACAAAGGCACAGGGGAAAACTTCATGAAGAGAATGGCAATAGCTTATGCTCTAAGATCAAGAATTGAAAAATGGGACCTCATAAAGTTGCAAAGCTTCTGTAAGGCAAAATACACTGTCAGTAGGACAAAATGGCAACCAACAAATTGGGAAAAGATCTTTACCAATTCTATATCTGATAGAGGCTATCAGATAATATCCAGTGTATACAAAGAACTCAAGAAGTTAGACTCCAGAGAACCAAATAACCCTATTAAAAAATGGGTTACAGAGCTAAACAAAGAATTCTCAACTGATGAATATTGAATGGCTGAGAAGCACCTAAAGAATTGTTCAACATCCTTAGTCATCAGGGAAATGCAAATCAAAACAACCCTGAGATTCTACCTCATAACAGTCAGAATGGCTAGGATAAAAACTCAGGTGACAGCAGATGCTGGAGAGGTTGTGGAGAAAGAGGAACACTACTTCATTGCTAGTGGGATTGCAAGCTGGTACAACCACTATGGAAATCAGTTTGGTGGTTCTTCTGGAAATAGGACTGGAGGACCCAGCTATACCACTCCTGGGCATATACCCAGAAGATGCTCCAACATGTAATAAGGACACATGCTCCACCATGTTCATAGCTGCCTTATTTATAATAGCCAGAAACTGAAAACAACCCAGATGCCCCTCAACAGAGGGATCGATATAGAAATTGTGGTACATCTACACAATGGAGTACTATTCAGCTATTAAAAATAATGAATTTATGAAATTCTTAGGGAAATGGATGGATCTGAAGAATATCATCCTGAGTGAGGTAACCCAATCCCAAAAGAACACACATTGTATGCACTCTCTGATAAATGGTTATTAGCCCAGAAGTTTAGAATACAGGAAGAACAATCCATAAACCACAAGAAACTCAAGAAGAAGGAAGGCCAAAATGTGGACATTTCATTACTTTTTAAAAGGGTAAACAAAGTACCCACAGAAGGAGTTGCAGAGACTAACTATGGAGGAGAGACTGAAGGAAGGACAAGCCAGCCTGATATAGCTGTCTCCTGAGAGGCTCTGACAGTACTTGACT
>NW_022196896.1:43399802-43412216 GCF_008632895.1 Mastomys coucha
TTTGAAGGGAAACTGGGAAAGGAGAAATCATATGACATGTAAATAAAGAAAATATCTAATAAAAAAATGTGGCACTGCAGAGGAGGCCAGTCAAGGAGCAACAGTCCCTTAGTCAGCATGGCTGATGGATATCAGGTCACAAGAGTCTAAACCACTGTCAATGGCTTGCTGAAGTGTTATACTTAACACTGAGTCTGAAGTTGAGTCTTGCTTCAGGAAAAGGAGCCATAATGGCTGTCTCAATATTTCCTATGGGTGCAAGGGCAACTGCGAGTGCATGTGCCTCAGAGAGGAAGCCAAACCAAAGAAATAACAAACTACTTTGCCACTTTTTTTATGTCCAGTTATTTTAGATTAAATATGACCGTGACACACTTTGAATGTAATAATATGGAGAAGAGGTGGCCAGAGAGAGTGACGATAACTGTCATGAACACATGCATCCCTTGCCTGTAGGCCACTTTTAACTCTAAGCCCATGTACTCACATAGGCATACCACTCCCTCTCTTACTGTCGTGCCTTTCCTCCTCTGCACCAGCCTCGTTGCCCACTTCCACACTGAAACACACTCTGTGCACACGTAGGACTGCATGTGATCATATTTATGTTCATGCATGTATGTGTACATAGGGGCCAGAGTGAGTGCTGCTGATATAAACTCAGGACCTCATGTTCGTGCAACAACCAACTTAGCAACTAAGCTATCACCCACGCCAGAAGCATGCTCTTGATGCACAAGCCCCTGAAATAGTACCAGCATTCTTCACTATGCAAAAGACAATATACTAGCCACTAGGATCCACATAATTAAACTGTCCTACACACTTTGGCCTTAGGAGAACTTATTCCTTACTACTTAAGACCAGGAAGACTAATGATTAATAGAAAAGTGTAAAGCAAGCTTCTAAACTCCCATGTATTTGGCATATGTAAGAGAAGACCACTCAGTTTTTACTGGAAGCCAAGTTTGAAATAGCATCAACTTCATTATATATTATACATTATATGTATGTTTTCAAGAGAAACTATCTAATGAAATAGTAAATCACTTCAAGAGGTGTTATATTTGTCTATAGACAATTTGATTGGAACAATTGTAGGCCAATAGTAAAAATACAATCCAGCTTTAAGTTACTGTTTTATTATAAGTTACAATTCTTTTATTGAGACACAATGGCTTTGCACATATTTCTTATCTTAGATTTATAGATTCTTTTATAGGTTTAAATAAACTCAGGACAAAATAAAACTAAAGCCGATAATAAAAATTTGAAAGCTGCCGGTTTCTTATGCATTGAAAGTTTTTGCATTGACACAATAATTCACTCAGGAGGCCCACTTTGAACTTATTTGCTAGACAACTTTGTCCCCATCTTAACCATCATATAACGTAAGCTATGGTATTCAAATGAAGGTGTAAGCAATGGTAGTTTGTTTGGGTAAATTGCTTGAACACTAAGATTCTACTCATGGCCTGGTCAATGTATTCCTAGCCAATACTCAGTATTTTGTTTTACAGGTTAAGCTTGAGGTAGACAGAATGTTCAGGAAAGCAGATCAGTAGCTTCAGAGTCCATGTAACATTTGTGAGTGATTTGCTGCATTTTGAGAGTTCGAGAGAAAACAGTGCACATTTGAGATCTGAGGAAATGTAAGAGAGGCTGCCTAGAGCGAAACTTACAGGCAGAGGTTAGGAACAACTCGAGCACCCAGCTGCTTTAACTCAAGCATTCATAATAGGAAATACGGAGAAGGGAACACTCCGTAAATAACAGAATTAAGTGTGAGCAACACATATGTGAATATTTTCGGAGCCAACTTCAATAAAATATTTATTAAGTGAGTTTGAGTTCACAGACCCAAACTGAGCCTTCATTTTGAAACTTGTCTAAGGTTCAACTCTGTTTCACGGCCAAGGCAATATACTGCAAATTGCAAATGTAGAAAGAGCAAACTCTGGGCTGTTTGTGAATGTTTCCTTGACTTTGTAACAACATCACAATACAGAAATATTTAGACAAAGCACAAATTTGAAACATATGGCCTTGTGAATTTATGGTTTTGGTTTTGCTTGTTTGTTTGCTTGTTTTTGGGTTTGTTTTGTTGTTTTTGTGAACAAGAAATTGTGAATATCAAAATCCCACATGAAAGCTCAAGCTTAGTGGTTCCCTAAAACTATTATAAAAAGGTCCATTATTTCTTCAATAAAATACTTGAAATCTTTAAACCTGTTGTACTCCTAGGTGGCTTTTTTATTTAACCACAATAAAAATAGCAGCAGGAGGACTGTGTTAATTGCCCTGGTTTCATGTGAAATTTAAGCATTCAGTAAAATTTAATACTAGGAATTATTAAAACTCTTAGTATCAGATATTGGGTTTAAGTCAAAATTCTATGGTTGCTACATTTTCTTTCTCAGCTAACATAATTAATTAACTCATAAAAAGTCATAATTTTCACCCCTTCCCTCCCTCCCTCTCCCTTCTACCCTTGCTTTCCTCTTCCCACCCTCCCTCCTCTTCTTCCCTCCCTCCCATTCTTCCTCTCTTACTTTCTCCATTCAACCTATCCTTCCTCTCTCTCTCCCTCCCATCCTCCCTTCCTCCCATCTTTCCTCCTTCCATTTCTCCCTCCCTCCCTCCTTGCCATCCCTTCTGTCATCCCTCCCCTACCTTGCCCCATATTTAATTCTTCTTTTGCCTCCTAACCTCCCATCTTGCCTCCTTCTAGTTCTCCCTCCCTCCCTTCTTCCCATCCACCCTGTCACCTCTTCCCCACCTTGCCCCATATTTAATGTATTCAGGCATTGCTTGTTGAGGGAGTAAGTTTACATTTATGTCGTTAAGTGATCTTGTCTTTACCTCATTTACTATATTAAACTTAGATATTGATGATTTCCCTGGGTGGTATAAACTTTGGGGATCACCTTTGCATCTGTACCGTTCTTGATCAAGACACTGCTATATGGTTCATGTCTATGAGTAATTAATAAGACCATCCACAGTTCCACAATTAGGAAATACACATGGCCTTCTGGGTAAAGGGGCAATATGCTAACATCCCGAAGCTCCCTCCCATCTACCTATTAGAGAGAACAAGAGGTCAGTCCCAAGCAAGGGCCCCACAGTAGAGTGGGTGTTTGGATCACATGATGGTGGCCTCTATAACGAGTCATGCTTTTCATGGGAAATAAACAAGTATTACTAAACACTGTTTTGATTTGGACACTGCTAAAACTGAAACCAAGATTTTTGCATTTTGAAGTCATCCTTACTTCAGGAAAAGAACTCAGGATTCAATACACTATTTCTAATTTTTTGATTGTTCCAATGAGTGGTTTTTAAGTGTCTATATAACTGAACTGAACTGTGTAGAGACAAGTCTGATAATCCCCTGTTCCCATAAAACTCACCACCTGCAGCTGAGGTAATAAATCAGTGTGTGAGTCTAATTGCTCTTGTATGCTTGCTTCCATGAGCCCACAGAGCTAAGCTAACCCATTGTCATTATCTGAATCACCGTCAGGCTTATTTTTGTTGTCAGCCTTAAGCAAATCACCGTATTATGGGTCTTTGCATTTCAATTACTTAGCTTATACCCTGATACTGCAAACAGATTGGAAAACAGGAAGGGATCATGCAATTGTTTAATGAAATATTTGTAGGGGGCTGGCAAGATGGCTCTTCTGGTAAGAACACTGACTGCTCTTCCAAAGGCCCTGAGTTCAAATCCCAACAACCACATGGTGGTTCACAACCACCGGTAATGAGATCTGATACCCTCTTCTGGTGTGTTAGAAGCCATCTACAGTGTGCTTATATATAATAAAAAATAAATCTTTGAAATATTTATACTTTTTATTTATATCTAACTGAACTATTACAGCACCGTGTGAAATAGTCAAAGCAAAGTTGTCACTCTGTGTCTAATTTACTATACTCAAAGAGTCTGCTAGAATTTAGAAGTTATAGTCACCTACAAAAAAATTCACCAGCATTTTTTCAATACTTTAAGCCAATTTCTCGTAGTCTGTGAATTAATCTCAGGAGTTACAATTAACCAACAAAACACCAAATTATTACAGGATATCTTGATTGCCTAAAAGATTTGAGGCAATGTCAAAATTGACCCAACTTTACTTTTGTACTTAAACCTTTTATTGCTTTCCCCAGAGGTGAATATTTCACCACACTTTTTTTTTAAACCACAGAAAAACCAATTGTCCCAGTTAATTTCCATCAGTGGTTGGTGGCTGATTAAGTTTTCAAGAACCAGGAAAAAAAAAAAAAACAACCAACCAACCAACCAACCAACAAAAGAAGTATCTATCAGATATGTAAACTATCTTTTTAAACCAGCCTCACCTTTTCTAATAAAGCAAACTGCCTAGGGAAGCCGATGGATAGGAGAGTTATAGAGTAAGCTTCAACCCCACAGCTCCAAAAGCCTGGGTAATAAAAACCATAATAAATAAATGGAATTATATCAAACTAGAAAAGGAAACAATCAACAGAGTAAAGAATCAGCCAACAGTACAGAATAAAATATGTACAATCTATATACCTGTTAAGGTCATAATATCTAAAATATAGTAGAGAAACAAATAGCCCAATTTTAAAAATAGGCAAAGGATCTGAACAGTCAGCCATTTCCAAAAGACATACATGTGAAAATGATCAGCATTATTGGTCATCAGATAGATGAAGAAAAAAAGCACAAGGAAATATCAGTTTGTGTTTGTTAGAATGTCTTATCAAAGACAAAGAATAGGACTGGGTGTAGTGGTGCTCACCTTAAGTCCCAGCACCAGAGAGGCAGAAGCAAGAAGGTCTCTGAGTTCAAGGCCAGCCTGGTCTACAGAGTAAATTCCTGGACAGTCAGGACTACACAGTGGGACTCTGTCTCAAGCAAACAAACAATCAACAAAAAGACAATCATGGTATGTGCTTATAAAGATGTAAAGCCAGCTGTCAATGCTAATTTCATTAGTAAAGGCATTGGAGAAGACAATATGGAAATTCCTCAAAATTAAAAAATAGAACTGTCATATAATCCAGCAAGCCCACTACTCAAGATATAACCAAAGGAAATTAAAGCAGCCTTAAACCTGTTCTCACCACTGTAGCCAGAGCCTCTCCAAATTCAACTGTAGGGATGATTGCTCTTCATACACCTCAGCTCTGTAAAACAAGAGAACACACTCTCCATGATGGTGACGAACAGTGGGCTACATGGTCCGTGCCGCACACTGTCCTCCCTGCGTAAGTAGTTAGGTGCCGCTATGGCTTTATTTTATAAACACAAATCTAAAGCATGGAATGCTTAGAATCTTAGTAGAAGCGCTAGCTCCCTAACTCCCTACGCAGTGAGTAGGATCCCAGGCTCTGTTTAACAACTATAATGCCTCACTAAGCAAACCAAAACCAGCAAAATTCCATCCCTGCCCAATGGGAGTCCAGAGACTTTTACCGTGCTCGATTGTTTCTTTGTGGGTATAAGATGCATAGAAAGCTACTAGAAGTTAGTAAACGATCCAAATACAGTGTGGCAGGAATACAGAGGGTCAGGAATGGAGCATCCAAATAAATCAGGAATGAAAATGCAGGGTCAGAGACACTGGGAGGTTGTTGCAGAGGGTGGGAGTCAGTGGGCACAGAGCCTCTCAGACACAGAACTTTCAGCCTTCACACATGCCCGCTTACCTTGGCCTCAACTTATTGCCAAGTCACAACCTTCACCATTAAACTGTGCTGGCTACAAGTGCCAAGTGAATATGAGAGAGTTCAGGATAGAGGCAGATGGGTAGTAGTGGCAGTTACACACACACACACACACACACACACACACACACAGATTCACACACATACACACATGTGCGTGCACTCACTTGCACAGATACACACACACACATACATAAACACACAACCACATGCACACACATACATACACTCACAAGCAATTGTGCACACATATGTGCACACACATATGATTTTATTTCCATTAAGACAAAAGACAAAGAGCTTTAGAGCAACACAGAGTCTCACCTCAGCTGATCATTAATAATCTTTGCATTTCAAGTTAGCTCCAAACTAGTCTAACCAGTGGTGAGATTTCATAAAGTCCTAGAGACTTAAAAAACAAAAAAACCAGCCAAACAAAAAACCCTCCTCATGTAAATGTGCCCATTCTCATTTATCTTTGTGATCACACCTTGGTCTCCAGCTGCTGTCAAACCACAGCCTCCACCATTAAAGTATAAGTATGTCACCTAGACTAGTAATTCAGTGCTGCCACTGAGCATCGCTGACATGCAGAAATAAATTCATTGTATTAGCATTATCTCATGAATCACTTCATTTTAGGATAGTGTTTTGGTGTATTGAACTTAGCAATGGGACAAGACAGAAACAATAGAATTGCCCAGAATATAAATCAAGGTCTAGGGTGAAAGGAGACAACAGTTTCTCAGGGTAAAAAGCAGGAGTTAGGTGAGTTGGCTAGAGCAATTGCCCATAGCCAAGAAGCACATGCTTCGCTTCCTGATTCTGTGCTTCTGAGCTGATGTGAAACACAGCTATTATTTGTCTTCAGTGCTGTAGGAAACTGAATTATATATGTGTGTCTTGGCCTAGTTATGTTGAAAACGTTATTGGGCTGTAATTGTGTCAGTGAAGGTCTACCTACCAAGGGAAAACCATATGACATGCTCTATTTTGTCCAGACAGATATAAATGATTGAATGGGCCAAGTGGGACACACTTTATACACATCCATGCAAAAGAAGAAAAAAAGCCCTCAGTTGATGGAGTGAGATCCTGAAGCAACTTTGGGATGTTGTAGGAGAAGCAACATGCTCCTCCGGTACTATGGACACTAAAGAGCAGGGTGGCCTGGACCCAGACACTTAGCTAAGGTTACAATCCACTGAAAAAGCATGGGTAAGTTTCACATGCCTTTAACAAATCCACCCTGGAGCATGAATTCTATGAAAGAGGCAAATGTTATCTGCTTAGCTGTTTTAACTGAAAAGATGTCTTGCGCAATTCTCAGACTCAAATTCTGGTGAACTATGGACTTAAATTATGGATATATGCATTAAAGCAAAGCAAGTACTCCATCTTGGTTGCCTTTTAAAAATTGTAATTTATTTTAATTTTTGTGAGAGGATCTCACTACCTAATCTTGGCTGGCCTGAAAAGGGCTGTGTAGACTTGGTTTCCCTCAAATTCACAGAGAACTATCTTTCTCTGGTTCTTTGGTGGTAGAGTTAAAAGTATGTACCACCAAATCTAGCTCTTCATTGTTTCTCTTAATACTGTGCGTCCGCAGGCTTGTCGGATTTCTCGACTCCAGGACCTTCTTGCAGCAGCTTATTTTCATAAAATATGCCAAAGTCCCTAATATAGTACCTGCTACATATTAATTAATATCTTGTTAAGTGTTTCCTAAATCTAAGTGTATGAAAAAAACGTATTTAAAATATTATCTCTCAGAAAATATATATTATCTTTAGCATATATTGATATTATTTTAAAAACAATGTTAGGGGTTTCTGTCCTCTCCAAGAATCTGCACAGCAGATCTGAGAACAGTTCAGATTTTCTTGTTTTACATATATCTTATTTCACATCTGGTATCCAAATAATTTTCTTTCATATATTTTAGTGCTGTGATACCAAATATTTTTATTAGGAAATACTGTGATGGGCTATGCAGGTGGTCTGCGAAACTGAATGATGGAAAGGAGAAGGAAGACAGAAGTTCAGAACCAACGCCAAGGGCAGCCATGGCAAGTTTTATTCATTCATATTCACTTGTATTAGTCAGGGCTCCCTAGAACTCATAGAATGAATCCCCCCTCTCTCTATATATATATCATATATGTATATATGATAGATAAGTATGATAGGTAGCTATGATACATATATATGACACATATGATATAGATGGATTAGATAGATGAGATTGATCAGATAGATAGATAGATAGATAGATAGATAGATAGATAGATAGATAGACAGATAGACTTTATTAAAATGACTTATAGGCTATGATCTGGCTACTCTAACAATGGCTGAATGTGAATGGAAAGTCCAGGAATCCAGAAGTTTCTCGAGCCGAGAGGTTGGATGTCTTAGCTAATCTTGAGTAGGCACTGGAGTCCAGAATAAGTAGGCTGTACCATCAGTGAAGGAATAGACTTGTTAGCAAAAAGCTTCCTTCCTTCCTCCATGTCCTTATCGGGGATCCAGGAGAACATGTGACCCCGATTAAAAGTTTGTCTTCCCACCTCAAAATCTAGATTAAACGTTTCTGTCTTCCTATGTCAAATTCTGGGCTAGAAGTGAATTCATCAACTTCAAACTAAGTGCCGGTGGAGAAAGCTCAGGTGTGCTCTTTCTTTCTGGATTGTAGTTCATTCAGCTGTGGTGAAGTTGATAACCAAGAATAGCCATTGCACTTGGGTCATTTGTATAGTTGTCAGATAAAAATAAAAGTGTCTCAGTCAAATTTGAGTTTTCCTATAAACTGGCTCTCTGAAACATCCGTGACCCCTCTGCAGGTTCCCAAGCTCTCCAGACTTTTTCCTGCCTGTTTGTAAGAGCATCAGATTAAATCCATTCACTTGCCTTTTGGGGCTGAGAATACCCCATCACTGGTTCCCCAAGCACAAAGCATCTTTATCATAACTGAATGGGCAGCTCTGAACTGGCTCACCCAACACACACATATTCCATTATGAAAAGCCATTTTTGTAAGCAGTCTGTTAATTGATGAACTATTGTTGTCTTTAAAGAAGCTCTGATCATATTAACTTGTAATTGCTACTATATACACATAACCCCCAAAGGATGGAAGGCTGCATAAGGCCTATTCTCCCTCAATGGCTAGCTCTGGGTCCTGGCTCACAGCAGCCTCTCATCAAGTACTTAATAGATCCTTAAAAGTTGCTAAGATATTTAAATGAAGCAGTAAAATTCAAAATGAGAGAGTTCCTTCAATTTAAAAATAAAAAATAACCTTAACATCTGAGTGTGTGAGTATCAGGAACACACTCTTATAGCCCAAAATGCTTGTTATGATTGTCAATGGAAAGCATATATGTGCATAATTAGCTTGTGCTAATCTGATACTAGAGACATGTCTAGAAGTTCTTCAACTTGTGTGGGTCTTACTCGGATTTGGGGTGTTTACAAAAGAGCCCAGGTGTGACACATATGGTAAAAGCAGTGCCTCAAATTCTGAACCTTGATACTTTTCCATGCTGGCACTATGCTGTAGGATTCTCTCTGGGATGACGTGTCAGCTGTGAGGTACAGTTTGCAGTCAGCCACAGGACTATGAGACCATGCTCTCCAGTGTACACTGTACCTTGCTGTAAAGTCTACAGGAAAACATGGACTTTAGGCCAGTGTGGCCAGTCGAGTCATGGACTTAATATGTTTCACAATTAAGTGTAGTATCCTGGTTCAAGATGTTAACATCTGTGCCTTAGAATTACAGGCACTCACATCACATGGGTCATTTCAACAAGAAATTCCATCAGTTCCTCACTGAAACGCATTGCTTTTTATATTGTTTATTGAACAATAACCCTCAAGAAGTGAATGTGCTAATGTGTTTGCTTCATGAAGGTCTCTTTCTAGATGGGAGAGAAAAAGTCTATATCATGTTTTCAATTATTGTAGGTACTATGAATTTGAATATAAGCAAGAGAGATGGTTTGATTGATCAAGTGTGTGTCATGTAGTTGTTAAGGACTGGAGTCCAATATCCAGCATTAATATAAAAGCTATGCACGGCAGCATCTGTAATTCCAGCATGGGATGGTAGGTAGGATGGGGGCATGAGAGAAATGGGCAGATTCCTAGATCTTACTGGACAGCCAGCCTAGACAACCAGCAAGCGCTAGAGTCAGTAAGAGACTGCCTCAAAAATCAGGTACTGGTGAATGAAGGTCACACCTAAGGCTCTCCACACACAGATATGCATATTCAAATTCACACTCATGTACACTAACACCACCATGCACACAACACATGAATGTATACACATGCACACACAAAAAGAATGTGAAATTAATGGACCTTTAGTCCCAGTAGTTAGAAGGTAGAGGCAGGAGGAACTCTGTGAGTTCAAGGCTAGCCTGGTCTATGTAATGAATTCCAGGATAGTCAGAGCTGCATAGTGAAACTGTCTCAAACAAACAAACATTCATTAATTAATTTTTGACTTTTGGAAGATTGTTGATTGAACTCAAAATTTTTAATGTAAGCAAACAATCTTTGTCTAAGTCATAAAACACCCTCAAATTTGTAATCAAGTATATTTTAAAATATGAGTAGTATAGATTTACTACTCAGGCTCCCTGCTCCAAGTCCCATATTAAAATGGCTACCAAGTTTATAAACCACCTATCCAACTATCTCTTCCCATTTCCTTGCTGTACAGTTTTTTGCTATTGAAAAAAAAAATCACAGTTATATTTTTCTGTTTTAAATCTCCAGTAGGAAGATGAGGACTGAACACTGTCTTAGTCACCATTCTACTACTGTGAACAGACACCATGACCCCTCCATATTCCTTTCATTTTGAATTAACAGATATTTGTGGATGTTGGAGAACCTGGTGGATTAAGTCTTGAAATATCCATTCCTCAAACATGTTGGAAACCAAAAAGCAGTGTGCCTTTGCACAGTCAGCTTTACCACCTCTCTCTGGCCCTTGTCTTCCTCCTCGTCCTCCTCCTCCTCCTCTTCTTCTTCCTCCCCTTCCTCCTCCTCCCCCTCTTCTACCTCCTCTTCCACCTCCTCCTCCTCCTCCTCTTCCACCACCTCCTCCTCTTCCTCCTCTTTCTCTTCCTCCTCCTCCTCTTCCTCCTCTTCCTCTTCCTCCTCCTCTTCCACCACCTCCTCCTCTTCCACCTCCTCCTCTTCCTCCTCTTTCTCTTCCTCCTCCTCCTCTTCCTCCTCTTCCTCTTCCTCCTCTTTCTCTTCCTCCTCCTCCTCTTCCTCCTCTTCCTCTTCCTCCTCTTCCTTGCCCTCCTCCTCCTCCTCCTCTTCCTCCTTCTCCTCTTCCTCCTCCTCCTCCTCTTCCTCCTTCTTCTTCTTCTTCCTCTTCATGGATCATACTTTTTATTAAGAAAAATATAGCTTTATAAGACACTGGGCTGGCTGACATTCATCACAAAAATCCCTCAAAATTCCATCATATAATGATACTTAATACAGCATTTGCCAAGACTCTTACATGACTGCATTAGATGCGGACTGCATTCATCCATTGAAGGATGGACTTCCAACATCTCATATCATACAGAATGGAATAAATGATGTTATTACATACTAGAATCATGGGAGTAGAAATGGTATAAAAGTGAAAGTACATATCTTTAAGGGGCTGGCCAGTGAGAGTTTGACCGTGCTGTAGTGAGTATACTGGTAAAATTAAGTGTTCCTATTCTTCTACTGTATATATATATATATATATATATATATATATATATATATATATATATATATTTGTGGAGAAGGCACAAGGATGGGGGGATGGATCTGAGAGGAATGAGAAGTGAATATGATTTGAGTTCATTGTGTGAAATTCTCAAATACTCAGTAAAATATTATGTTGAAGAAAATGCTATTAATGCAAAACAAACAAATAGGAATGAGGATTACTGAGAAATACCAAAAATGAAAATTTAACTGACAGTCTATAAGATATTGCTGGAAGACAATTTATGAGTTTGATAATTGCTCTGAGGGAATCAGTTAATTAGTACAGTGACACAAGAAGGTTTTAGAAATATCCCATCTCCTCTTATAGACCACACTATGGAAAGGGAAAGGGAGGAAGCTTCAAGCACTAATGCGTCGAGCATAGAAAGCACGCTACTGGGCTGAGATATACAGAAGAAAGCCCCAGAGACAAAGCGACCAGAAAACGAAAGAGGAGACTGCATAGAGGTTTGTGAAGGACGCCAGCCTGTAGAACAGGCTCAGGGCTTCATCTCAATTTGGACTCAGGCAGCACAGGCTGAGTGTGGGCTACACAGGCTGACTGACTGTGGACTACACAGGCTGACTGACTGTGGGCTACACAGGCTGAGTGTGGACTACACAGGCTGACTGACTGTGGGCTACACAGACTGACTGACTGTGGGCTACACAGGCTGACTGACTGACTGTGGGCTACACAGGCTGAGTGTGGACTACACAGGCTGACTGACTGACTGTGGACTACACAGGCTGAGTGTGGACTACACAGGCTGAGTGTGGACTACACAGGCTGAGTGTGGACTACACAGGCTGACTGACTGACTGTGGACTACACAGGCTGAGTGTAGACTACACAGGCTGACTGACTGTGGGCTACACAGGCTGACTGATTGTGGGCTACACAGGCTGACTGAC
>NW_022196896.1:43412606-43432032 GCF_008632895.1 Mastomys coucha
ACACAGGCTGACTGACTGTGGGCTACACAGGCTGACTGACTGACTGTGGACTACACAGGCTGAGTGTGTGCTACACAGGCTGACTGACTGTGGCTTTATTCTTCGGTATGCTTACCTTCATGTGCACAGCATTGCTTTCCTGGCTGTGATACATGATGTACATCCTGACGCCACACAGCAATCAGGCAGATAACACAGTGTGCCCATCAAAACTCATCAAAACTTGGTGTACAACCACACTTGTCACTGACACTTTGCAATTCAGCTATATTACAGAAGATGCTAGCAGTGCAAAGGGTGAGCATTGCTTAACAATGAAATGTGATGTCTTGGAAAGAGTATTTCATAAGGAAAAGCTAAGACACTGCCTCTAGCCACATGTCTAAGTTTCAAATAGATCAAGAAGTCACCTATAAAAAAATAAACCAGTGAAAGTGCCAGAAATCTCCACCACAGATAATCGCCATATAGCCTTTCAGCGCTTCTCTGTGATCGAAAACCCTAAAACAATATAAGAAAAAAAGTTGGGTCAATCTGGCTACATAAAAGGTCAGAAATGCACATGGCTGACAATAAAACACAATATTATATTACTAGGCTAATATGAACATATCAGGGTTAATAAAAAACTCATAGGAGAAAAGCCGAGTGATAAAATGAAAGAGAGAAAAGGAGCAACTGGCCTTAAAACGTCATGAATCCCACTAACAACAGTGAACATAAGCGCGTGGACTTTGCTCCATGCTCTGGGTGAGTTCCACAAACATTTTGTTACATACAGTCCTTAAAGCCAATTCTCTGAAGTACATACACAAGGGTACAGAGGCACCAAAAATGAAATGCCTGTCCCAAGGCCACTGAGCTGGTAAATGATGGAGTCTACTCTGACTCTGAGTGGTGGTTCCAGACTGTCTACTAGTAACTGCTAAGTGCACTGCCTCTCCTGCTTATACAAAGGCGCACTCCAGCACACCAAAGCTCAGTCTTTCCAGTCTCAGGCAGACTGAAAACACACTAAGGCACACTTTACTTGCTTACTCTGATGTATTACTACTAAAGCATAAACAGTCACAACTCAACAATTTGATTTCTGGTCATTTGTCACAAATGTATAACTGTACATAACTAAGACTTGGGGTCATTGATCATGTAGGTTTTTTTTAATGAACACAAAATAGTGGGGGAATGTCCACATGCCTGCCCATCATAATGGTATAGTCTTTGAGTGAAATATTATGTAACTGTCAAAAAACAGTGTTCTATCAACTGATATAGAATAATTGCTGATATATAGCAAACCCAAGAATCAAATACAAATCCATACGTATAGTATGTTCTCTTTTATGAAAAAAAAGAATGAAATATCTCTATATATTTCATATGGTCTAGGGAGAAGATAAAGAAGATACTAATTTTAAATCTTAGTAAGAGTTACCAGTCAACACAAACCATAGACATATGCATGTACCCCATCCTTTAAGTTACGGTAAAATGGCAGACCATACATGCAGGATCATGAGGCTCCGCTCCCTAGTTTTGTCACTTATGTTGTCACAGTGTAGACGGCAGGGTGTGAAAGCTCCTGCGATGCCTGACTATATAGCTTTTGGCCATGAGGTTTTCGGCACAGCAGTTCCCCAGCTGGACTGTGTAGGAGGATGAGCTGGTTTCCATGCCATGCTAGTTTTGTTCTTCAGCTTCTGTGTCATCTTCTCTTACTGTTCAGAAACCAACATCCCATCAGTGCTGTCTGTCAGGCCTTCAGTGACCTTTGTAAGTATGTGGAGCTCATAAGAACAATGGGGCTTTTTAAAGGGCACCATGCTGGTTTATAGTCCTCACAAATTAATACCAAAACCTAATCCTCACTATAATAGATGGAACTTTTTAGGAGATGATTAGTCACAGGGTGAATGCTTTGGAATGGGCTCTAGAGCCCTTATATAAAAAGGCTCAAGGTAGCTCAACTATCTTTGAAATCATGGGAAGACAGCAGAAGCTCACCATTTACAATCGTGAAAGCAGAAGCTCACCATTCACGACTGTGAAAGTAGAAGCTCATCATTCACGACCGTGAAAGCAGAAGCTCACCATTCACGATCGTGAAAGCAGAAGTTCACCATTCACAATCATGAAAATGCTCTCTCGTTGGCAATGATGTCCGCTAGCACCTTGACCTTAGGCATTGTAGCTTCAAGGATGGAAAGAAACTTTCCATGCTCTGTGTGCTTATACCTTATGGCTTTTCATTTCGTTTTTCATTTCTGCAGCCCAAACTCAGACAAGAGCCACACAGAGAAGTGGATGAGTACACTGTAGCTGTACAGATGGTTGTGAGCCATCATGTGTGTGGCTGCTGGGAACTGAACTCAGGACCTCTGCAGGCCCTGCTCACTCCGGCCCCACTCCCTCCAGCGTAATTCACTGTAGCTGTCTTCAGACACACCAGAAGAGGGCATCAGATCTCATTACGGGTGGTTCTGACCACCATGTGGTTGCTGGGATTTGAACTCAGGATCTTTGGAAGAGCAGTCAGTGTTCTTACCAGAAGAGCCATCTCGCCAGCCCCAGAAGTGGGCTTTCTTATCCTTATTCTACTTCTCTAAGCAATGTAGGTGAAACACATACTACATATTACACGTCTCTCAGCAGCTGCACTCTGTTTCCTAATATTATATGGTTATCTAAGCTGACCTGAGCCTTCTGGACAGAGGCGGTTTATATGACTACATAGATGGTAGACAGCATAGAGGAATGAGCCTAGAATGAAAGGCTCCTGTGAAGAAAAGAGGTGGCTGCCCACCATGACACCATCACATCTCTTGTAAACCTCAGGGGCCTACACATTCCTGATGGTATGCTACCACTGTTTGTTGTAAATCAGCCCTTGGGACAGAATGGTATACAGGGAAAACAGCTTTGAGCATCCTTTCCTAACCAGGCAGGAACGAAGCAGAGGGAGGAAAAGGAAGGCTATTGGGAGAATGGCAGGGGAGCACCAACAAGCAAGGAGGCTGTTGGGTTTCCCTGGTGGCTCTGCTTGTCCCAGACTTACTGTCCTGGTGACTGCTGCCAGAACACACACAGCCTGAAGATCAGTCTCCAGTACTAAAGAGCAAGCCACACTTCCTGGCTGTTCCTGTTTTGCTACCATGATCAAATGAGATTCCTGGAGAGCCCCTCATGAACTCTAAGCCTTCTGAATCAGTGTAAGAGACTGCGTTTTGTACAATGCCAAGCCCAATTTATCAGAAGTAATCACCAGCTTCCTTAGCTCTCCTTCAGAGTGGCTTTAGGAAGGAATGAGAATATCTTCTAAGATCAGGGGAGTTCAAAGCTGAACTTGAGAAACATGCCCAGAGCTACAAACATCACAGAAGACAGCAGGGAGACAGGAAGCTTGCGAAACAGTTTAAAATTTTTATAAAAGAATTGTGTATGTATGATCTCTGTATAAAAACATAAAAACCTGAAATAAGACAATACAAATCAACAAAATAAGGAGTATGTAGAATTCCAGAGAGAAACAGAAGGAGAAAATAGGCATGTTACAAAATGATAGCAACAAGGGAAGCAGCAATAATTAAGATAATTAGCAATTAAACAGGAACAGCACAGATGAGCTAGAAGAAATGACACAGGAGACAGGAGAGATGAGAACAGATTTGACAGACAGTAGATGAATTACAGATTCAAAAAGCTTAGCAAAATTAATATCCAAAGGACTTGTTGCCTGAATGAAACAGAAGATTTTAAATACAATGAAATAAAATTGATATTTGAACATTCCAATCAATTCACAGAACATTGACAGAATTTCCTAGGAGGTACATCTTTTAAAAAATACACACTGTTCTCTACAAAGGGAAAAAGTAAGAATAAGGAAAACTCAGTTTGTGAGTACATGTTGTAATTAAGCCTCAAGAATATTAAAAATAGTGTAATTGCAAGCATGGTAGAAAGATTCTTTTGCTTTTGTTTCTCCCAGTAGTGAGGACAGCCAGCAGGGGACATTAGGGAAGACCCCAAAATGTTCAGAATATTACAGGGAGAAGAGCAAAATCAGGAACCTAACACCCTTCAAAGTTTCCTTCTGGGTAGGATGTCAAAAAACAGGCAGTCTCTAGCTTGTGCAGAGTCAAGGGACATGGTCTCCTTGAAAGTTTATTTAAAATTTCAAAGCAAACAGGAGACTGGTGGCCAAACTAAGTTCAATAAAATAGCAAAGACTATTTAGAACCTAAGATAAGACAAGCTCTAATTTTCATAACAGAATCTTACCAAAAGATTGTAGGAAAACAAAGTGGGGAAGAGGACACATTAGAAATGGGCTAATTTCCTCAGATGTTTCAATAGAAAGCCTGACACTTTCTGAAGTGGATATGACTTGTTTAAAAACGACCCTTTGCATGATAGTTTGCATAATTTTTTCCTTGAGATTTCTCTTTCTAGAATGCTATTTTTAAGATTCTTTTTTTCATTTTCATGAGCATTGGTGTTTTGCCTGCATGAATGCTTGTGTAACAGTGTTAGGGCTTCTGAACCTGGAGCTTCTGATTGTTGTGAGCTGCCATGTGGGTGCTGGGATTTGAACTCAGCTCTCCTGGAATAGCAGCCTGTGCTCTAACCACTGAGCCATCTCTCCAGCCCGAGAATGCTACTTATGATAATACTTGCCTAAACTTTAACAGTCTCTGGGAACAATGCTTTTTGTCTTTTAAAATAAAATAACAGGAACAATTTTAATTAAAACACATGACACAATTCAATTATTATATATTTATTTTTCACATGTACATATATACATCTAGAAACTTCTAGAAAATATATATCCAATAGATCTATGCTTTTTTCTTTTCTTTTTCTGATAATTGGATTTGAAGTGAGTTTTATTTTTACTGATTTTTGTCAGAAAGGGCTTTCTTTTTCTCTCCTTTATAAATAGTTTATTATATCTCTATAAGTTTATTTCCAATGTCCCATGTTCATAGGAATAGCACAGTCTCTTAAGCAAACTAAAACACAAAAGCAAGTAGAAAGACAAATGAGAGAATTATGCTGAGACTTGAAAGGGACAAGAGCTCTGAGCATAGGATGCAGCACCAACCTCAGTTAGTGCTCAGGAAAGCAGGAGAGGCGGTGAGGTGCGTGCTTTAGTGTGCAGCACCCAACCTCAGTTAGTGCTCAAGGAAAGCAGGAGAGGCGGTGAGGTGCGTGCTTTAGTGTGCAGCACCCAACCTCAGTTAGTGCTCAGGAAAGCAGGAGAGGCGGTGAGGTACGTGCTTTAGTGTGCAGTCAAACAAAACTGAGACGACACTAGTCTTGGTTGAATAGCTGACACTTGTCATTCACTGTATTGTCCATTTCTTGCAACTCTATTTTATTAGCTTGTTCTTCAGGTGAGACCAGATAAAGGACTCAATGTCAAGGTCACATTGCTACTTAGTAGAAATTTCCAAATGGAAAGCAAGGTCATATGATCCCTAAGCAGGCTCTGCCTTCTCCAAATCCTGCCTTCCAAACTCTCAATTCTAAGAGAAGTTCTTTCCTGTTATTCTCTTAGTGGCAGGAAAGTGTTCAGCCACTGCTATGGGAAAGTTTGCAGCTAAGTACAGCTCAGAATCCTTTCAGGCCACAGCAGAGCTCTTGAACTCAGTAGAGGTAGGGCTGAACCTGAGCACCGAAACACTAAGCCTCAAATTGCCTGTGAGCTGGTTTTCCAGTACTGATAGACTGCACATCAGCACATCGTCATGGGCAAAAATGCTAAATCAAGAAATGTCAAGAGAAATAATAGGAAACATGGGAAACTATGCAAAACTGTTGCTAATCCTACCCAGTCCTTTCACTTGTTTGTGTTCTCCTGCCTCTGAAGATCCTGATGCAATTCTAAATGGGAACAACTGTTGTAGAGGAAATAAGAGCTAGAAGCCAATAAAAGCTCTAAGCCACAGTCCATTTAACATCACAGCCTCTGTTAAAACCATCACTGGACACCATACATACCCACAGCAAGACATTTTACAACTCAGAGTTTCTTCTGACATTTGTATTAATTTCCCTCTACTCACAAGTAAAGATGAACACAATAAACTATTCCTTCTTTGAATAAAAAAGACTCTAACAGATATGTAAACATAAGCTTCACAAACTAGAATAATTATTCTTCTTTACATAAACATTAAATTGTCCTTTAGAGAGTTACATGTAGATGTGTTTGATAATGTCAACAACTTTAACTAAGACAGAATTTTGGTACCTTTTCAATTACTTAGTTTTTTTAAAAAGTAGTACACTCAGCTTATTCATTGTTAACCAACTCACTATTAAAAGCCACACAAGATGAGAGTCATGATTTAGACAGAACAAGATGATCCTTTAAGAACTCAAAGATTATTAGGCAAGTAATCTGTAATACTTAGACATAGATCCCTAACTCTTAAGCTCTACAAAGACAAAGTAATTGGAATTATCAGGGCAGATGTCACATGTGGGCTGGTCTTTCACTTCAAACTAGGAGAGGATATAAAGCCAAGGAGGACGTCTAACCCTGTTTGTTGCTTTTATGTTGTTGTGACCACCTTCCTGATAGACAACACAGGCAAGGTTAATTTTGGCTCATGTTTTCACAGAGATTTCAATCCGTCATGGCAGAGAGATGCCATCCTTGGTAGGAGGAGGGAAACGTGGTGGAGGTTTGCTCACACAGTAGTAGACCAGGTGTTACCAAGCAGGTATCTCCACTGCCGCCCCAAGGACCTAGCAACAGCAGATGGCATCACTAGCTGAGAAGACGCAACACATACCCCTGACGAATCAAGTCACGTGTCCTCCTCCCATACGTGCACAACATTCTCTTATAAAAGGCCAGTCCCTCCTCTCTCTGCTCTCCTCTTTCCTCTACCCTCGACCAGAGGCAGCCTTTGTATACCCCTTCCTTTAGTAAACCTCCATGTGAGATCTGTCACATGATATCTGACTTTATGAGAGTTTTCGTTTGGATCATAAGTCCAGGAAACAGAGAGCATGGCTGGATCCACTGAAAAGTATAACTTTCCAATCTGTCCCTAGTCATCTACTCTGCCAGCCAGGCCCTACCTCCTAAAGGCTCCACACCCTGTAAAATAGCACTGCGAGCTAAAGAACAGAATATTCACAAGATGAGCCATGGGGGCTGTTCCAGACTCAAAACCACAGCACACATAAATGCTTGTTTGCTGCCATGTAGATATAAATATGTGAAGTGCAGCCAAAAATAACTCCGAGAGCTTCTCCCACTTCCTACTGCTGTGCCTCCTGAAGAGGAGGATGCCTAAGATGCACCTGCATTAGGTAGGGAGAGGGCCCAGGATGAAGCAAAGACCTTCCTGTGATTTCTGCACAGGCTTTTTCCTTCCATAAGCCTTTAGTCAGCCTTTTGGGCCTCTTCAAATCTGAGTCCCTATTCCGTCAGACTTCTAGAGAGCCCTGCTGAATCTCAGGACTGTGTCCTAATGCCTTAGTTCTTTTAGATTTGTCAGCACAAGCAATCTGATTTCCCCCTTCACTGTCCCACTCACACTGCTTAGATCAATCATATCCCATCTTTTGTAGCCTTCATTGATTGATTTAGTCACGGTCTTAGCTTCCTTTCCTGTTGCCATGATAACATTCTTTGACAAAGCAACTTAAGGAAGAAAGGGGTTGTTGGCTTCAAAGCTCTTCTTACCGCAGCAGGGAAATCAAGGCAGCAGGCACCTATGCAGCTGGTTACCTAACAGCCATTATCAAGAAGCACACAACAGACATCTGTATGTGTTAGGCTCACTCTTGTATTTGTATATAGTATGGTATCCCCATCCAGGAATGCTATAAGTCAGAGAGGGCAGGTCTTTCTACTTCAATTAACCTCATGGAGATAACCTGCCTGAGACAGCTCTAGTAGACTCTTTACCCTGGTGTTTCTACACTCGATAAAGTTGACAATTGAGATTAATCTCACACTCCCTCAAAGATAGCTGACACCAAGTAGACTGTCCTCTATCTGTAGGGGTTGTACCATCTTTGGCTCCTCCACTTTGAAAATGTTCCTAAATCCTTAGAGTCTCATTCTCTGCCTGACCCACGTGTCTTCCTTTTGACCATCAACATGACTCTTAGGCCACAGGGTATGCTGGCTTCTGTATCCTTCACTTGCATAAAATTCGTTTTCAGCCATGCAAGAGAGAAATGTGCTTTCATCTGTCTACAAAAGTCACCTGTATCGCTGAAGAACCCAGTGATTCAACGGAGCCAACCCTGAACTTGGGGGCTCATCTTCTACATTAAACATACTAAGATGAATTTCCCATCTACATAGAATGGGAATTTTACCTACTTTAAATATTTGGGAAACATATCCTACCTCACTAAACTTCCTGTTACACAGTAACCACATAAGTGGCTTTTTATAGTATATTTTGACATATTTTCAAAGAAAAGATCAGATACCTGTTTTTTTGTTTTGTTTTGTTTTGTTTTGAGAAAGGGTTTCTCTGTGTAGCCCTGGCTGTCCTGGTACTCATTCTGTAGACCAGGCTGGCCTCGAACTCAGAAATCCACTTGCCTCTGCCTTCCAAGTGCTGGGATTAAAGGCGTGCGCCACCCACCACCGCCCAGCAAGATCAGATACCTTTAACTCAGTGTCCTTTCTTAAGTTGTGTAAACATAAGGTGGTATTTAAAGAACAATATACATTCACTGTATTTTGATCTCAGGCAAAGAATATATATGTATATACCTATACCTATACTTATACCTATACGTATACCTATACCTATACCTATACATATACCTATACATATATATATTTCATTTATTTCTTTGTTATTGTGGTGAGTTACCACAAGACAGATTCCATCATAGCAGGATGGCATGGAAGAGGGAAGCTGCATAATGACACCGAAAGCCAGAAAGAATGAGGAGCCCGACTTACTGTCATGTCCAGTGTTCAGGAGACATATTCACGACCGTGCTCACAACCACACCCACTTCTGAGGGCTGTACCTGAGTGCCCTAAATTCCTTCCAGCAGGCCCCACACCATAAAGGATGCTTCACCTCCAGCACTTCATCTGTGTTAGAAAGATTTCTAACACAGAGACCTTTGAGTTACGACAGGGCCATAGCAATTGGGCGGAGAAACCTGTCTGTCACTGTCACAGCTCCACACTGTCCTCAGGTCTCTGCCCTACATTTACTCAGTCTTAGATCTTGTTTCCAAAAACAAGTTAACTCACCTTCCCTCCTGAATTAATCAACAATGCTGGCCTCATCAGCCCTCATTACACCTTTCGGTTTCCTCTTTTTCCAACAGCGCTTGAGCACAACTTTGTTTTTCACTATCAGCAGCTAAAAGAGAAACTTGAAGGCCATGTAAACAAGAGGGACAATAACATTTCCTCTCTGTGAATTAGGAATAGTGTCAGTACCTCCTCCCATTAGAAAGGCTGTGCCTTAGGGGGAGTTTCTTATATCTATGTAATCTGGCTTTTAGGGGCCATCCATCAAACAAAGCAGAAAACCAAATGCAGAGAGCTCGGCTCAACAGCTTCAATGATGAGGAGGCAGAGGACTAACCAACTGAGTCAAAAATCGAAACCAAAACTCTTAAGCAAAAGAGATTATAGTTTCTTTTCCGTCTAACTCATTACACACTTAATTTTGAGATGGACACATGCCAGCCACAAAATTGGTATTCCTGTGGCTTCATTTAATGGCCAGAAAAGGCCTGAGTTCAAAACCTAAGCTGTCATCTACTTGAACTCAGAACTTTAAATTACGGTATTACTTAACTCTGTTTCTCCCTAAGATGTGTATGTTTGTCCTATAGGTGATATAGAGTGTGTCAGACAATGACGCATTTCCTGATTGTACCTTGGTGCATGGTCCTTTGGTCTCCAACTTTATTCTTTCATTTGAACAGTGGTTCTCAACCTTCCTCATCCTGCAGCCATTTAATACAGTTCTCATGTTGTGGGAACCACCCCAACCATAAAGTTATTTTTATCACTACTTCATAACTGCAATTCTGTTACTGTTATACATTGTAATATAAATACCTGTGTTTTCTGATGGTCTTATGCCACCCCTGTAGAAGGCTCATTGGACCCCCAAAGGGATCATGACCCACAGTTTGAAAACTGTTGACTTAAAAGAAAAGGATTTCCTGTGACAATGCATATTCATCTGTACTATAATAAGTAAGAAATCTCTTCAACATGCCTTTGACCTCTTCCGAGTTGATACTCTAAAAATATGTATTATTCTTAGCCATCTTGTGTGTCACCTCACACCACCGTTTACTTTAAACATACAATAGCCTTAAAATCTTTCCAGTAAACATGCAACAAGTTATATGATAACATTGTGTTTGTTGGAAGAAAATTAAGATTAAAACATAGCACTGTTTTGAAGATAGTACCAAATCAAAGTAATTAATATTTTTGTTTCATGAATAATAGGAAATAAATTTTGATATAGGAGCAGAAAGCCAGCTATGTTGACTAGCTGCATCCACACTCTACGATAGTCTTTCCTAAGAGTGTACTCTGACTTGAAATAATCTTCTGCTCTGTATGTGGAATTTTTCTCCTAGTCTCTGTGGCTTCCTGATTACTAAGTCTTTGTAAATTAGAGCAAGAAATTTCTCTGTATTTTACCTAATATTTGAAAATAGAGATAAAAGGAGGGGAGAGAGAGAGAGAAATAGAGAGAGAGAGAGAGAGAGAGAGAGAGAGAGAGAGAGAGAGAGAGAGAGAGAAAGGAAAGAGAGAGGAGGGAAGTCCCCTGGGCCACTGAAAATTATCCTTTCATTCCAGCCGCCTGCTTCAAGTCAAAACATCCCAGACTTCAAAAGCAGGTTCGGCCTTCTTAGGCCATTTCAGTGTCCCTCTTTGGTTGGCCTAGGAGGGACCGGTTATTTGGATAAATTAGTTTCTGGAGCCTGCTGGTCTTCTAGAAGACCTCAGTGTCTGACTGCAAATTAGCTCTATTGAACATTGAAGAAATCCCTGGACAGGCTAGAAGAAATAAATGGTGATAAAATCTAATACTACAATGTTTGTAATGTGATTTTATTCTGCTGTGTAGCTTGCTAGCACAGCTAATGCTGAATTAAATATTTTAAATTTTTGAAAAAAGAGGGCATGAAAGCAGAAAATCAGATCAGTATACAGTCACAGAAGATTTTAAGTAAGACTTCCAGCAGGATCCTTGTATAAGAACAAACAAAAAAATCCCGGTTTTCCCCAAATCAGTTATATATTTACACTACAGATACAAACGCACTCCTTGGCACCCCTCCGCCACCCCAGGCAGGAAGTCAGGCCGGGCATCAGGCTTTAGTTGGACTGTGACTGCTCAGTGAGGTGCCCCCTGAGCCCTGCACACTAAAGGTGCCCGAGGAGGAGAGCAGATTCTAAAGCAAGAGGAGCCTGTGAGCCAAAACTAACAAACAGAGCCCCTCAAGCGGAACAATGGTCCAGAAAAACTCAGCAAAAAAGAAAATAAACTTCATTGGCAGTTTGTTTTTTGACTGTTAAGGGCTTAGCTACAACTCTATCAAGACTTTTAAGAAGGGAAGAAAGTTCGCACATACTGCCTACTCATAGCTGCCTGAGAGTTTAGAGTAGGAATTGATCGTTCTGTCTTGCCGTGACTAATCCACTTCAGGAGATACTCGTGTCTTTCTTTTTCAGGGTAAACAGAAGAGCCACACCTCGGAGAAAGAGAAGCTGTACTTCCTCTCCCACCTCCACAGCCCGGGGCCAGAGTTCAACCTGGGTGAGAAGAGCTAGCAAGCCCAGTTCTTCAAAGGGCTTAACACAGCTGAGGTAATGAGGGGCAGAAGCACAGAGTGAAGCTGTGAATGTTTGTCTAGATTCCATAATACATGCCTGCAAAATTAGCCAGCCCACAGGGCAGTAAGTAAGTAACGTTTAATGGAGGCTCATTCAGACAGAAACTTAGATGAATGCCTGTGGGTCCGCCTCTGTCCTCACTGTGAATAATATTCTAGGTTCCAGAGGGCCATGCATCTCAACATGGAACTGTTTGAAAAGTTTTAAAAATAATGTTTAATCAGGGGCTGGACCTAGTCAGAGGACAGTAACCATTTCTCCAGTGATAAATTTGCAAAATCACTCTTTAAAAAGAAAAACAACCCTTATTGGCAGGCTGGATGACTTCAAGGTGGTTTGAAGGCTAAGAGGAGTGCATGCTGCTCTTGCAGGGACCTAGGCTGGGTCCCAGCACCCACACCAGGCAGTTCCCAACCACTTGTAACTCCAGTTGCAGGGGAGCCAAAGTCCTCTGTCCTCTACAGGCTCCCAATCTGCACACATACAGTGCACAGAAACTCAAATAGGCATACCTGGATAGACAGAAAGTAAAAAATAAAGTGAAAAAATGCTTATCAAGAATGATTATTATTAAAATATATTGTATGCATATATGAAATCCTCAAGAACATATAAAAATCCATTTTATTTTTTAAACTCAAAGCCAAAACTACTTAGAATTGGAACAAAGAGAATGTGATATAACTAAATATGGGTGTGAGTGAGTAATAGAAGTCAATGTATATAGTATAAATAGTTGGTAATAACACCCATAAACAAGGAGAACTATAAAATTAGCTGAATATAAATAAGTTTTTCATTATACCCTACATTTATCCTTGATATTGATTAAATTTCTATCACATTAAAACAAGCATAATCTCATATCTAATGTGGCTAGATATTGTGGCATATACCTTTAACCTCAGCACTGGGAGGCAGAGGCAGGGAAAGCTTGAGCCCAGTCCATATGGCAAGTTCCAGGGCAGCCAGGGTTACACAGTGAGAGCCTGACTCAAAAAAAGGCTGACTTCTTACAGTACAGACAGGCAGGTTGCTAGAAGTTGGAACATGAATGGCAATGTTCTATGAATATGTAATCAAGTTAAAATATATTCTAGGCAAGATATAACTTCCTTTGTTAGAAATGTCTAACAGAAGAATGCATGGCTAAGTGGCTTAGGTTTGGAGACATCACCAAAAATCCCCTTGCTTATAGAAATCTTTAAAGAAAGGAATATGGATGGCCTCTTAGCACATTTTTTTAAACTAGAAAAATCTAAAAGAATCTAAATATATTTATCCCCCTCCAATTAAAATAAAGTAGAGGAATTGCTTTGAGAACCATAGGTGAATACTTTCCAAACTACTGAAAAATATTCCAGACTTCACAAGCAAGACCAAGTTTTGCTTTCTCTCTAAGCTGCAGATATTTTCAAAAATTTTTATTAACATTCTTTGTGGGCCAAGTAATGACAGAGGAGTTACCACTCTAAGATCAGATTCACAGCTATGCACCTACGCATCTATAAACAAGACAACAAAGGGCAGAAGCTGAAGAGCAGCAGGATGACCCCTGAGTTAGTTTATAACCTGCCAAGTTTACCTAGCTTAACCACAAGTCAGTGCTTCATTTTTCTAGACCTTTAAAGAATTAAAGGATTTTTACTATACTTGAGAGCCAAGGGTTTGAAAGAATGTAAGAAATATTTAAAAGTATTTCTAATTTGTAAGTGTGCCGTGTGAGCCTTTCTGGAAAAACAGGGAGTTTTCTCCTCTATGCGAAGCCCACAGCAGTGAGTGTTGTACACTTTCACTCCTTGGAGATGGAAAAGCCACCTTGATCTTTACCTTCTCATGTCCTCTCTTTCCTCAAACAGGAGGCAATAAATCCTGAGATGATGAAATCTCAGCCTTGGGAAGGATTTTAGAGGCAATCCCATCTCACCTTATTCTCTACACAGCGGTCTCCAGAAGATTTTCAGCAGGCAGTCATGAGCTAGCACAGCATCTGTGGCATCCGTCCTTAGATCAGACCTTTTTCAGTGACTCGCACTTGTTACTTATTCTTTGTCACAATAGGTCCAACCTAAGGACAGAAACAGTGCCTCCAAGAAACCAATTCCATGTCTTCCTTTAAGGGTTAGTAATCAAAGATGGCCAATTGGTATAATGACTTAAGGATGTATAATAAGTATACAGAGAACTTGTTGTCAACGCCATTTTTCTTCACGCACTTAGAAGCATGCTTGGAACAATGTCTCTAACAAGCTAATACCTAATTGCTTTGATATTGTAGGAGAATATATTTGTCATTTTAAAATACTTCATTAAATGATAGAATGGTAGGAAAAAGCCTTGACCACATGGGCACAGGGGAGAAATTCCTGAATAGAACACCAATAGCTTCTGCTCTAAGATCAACAGTCGACAAATGGGACCTCATAAAATTGCAAAGCTTCTGTAAGGCAAAAGACACTGTCAGTAAGACAAAACAGCAACCAACAGATTGGGAAAAGAACTTTACCAATCCTACATCTGATCATCTGATAGAGGGCTAATATCTAATATGTACAAAGAACTCAAGAAGTTAGATTATAGAGAACCAAATAGCTTTATTAAAGAATGGGGAACAAAGCTGAGAAGCACCAAAAGAAATGGTCAACATCCTTAGTCATCACGGAAATGCAAATCAAAGCAATCCTAGGATTCCACCTCATCCCAGTCAGAATGGCTAAGATCAACAACTCAGGTGACAGCAGATGCTGTCAAGGATGTGGAGAAAGAGGAACACTCCTCCATTGCTGGTGGGATTGCAAGCTGATGCAACCAGTCAGGAAATCAGTCTGGCGGTTCCTCCAAAAATTGGACATAGTTCTACCTGAGGACCCAGCTATATTACCCAGAACATGCTCCAACATATAATAAGGATACATGCTCTACTATGTTCATAACTGCCTTATTTATAATATCCAGAAGCTAGAACAACCCAAATGTCCCTCAACAGAGGAATGGATACAGAAAATGTGGTACATCTACCTAATGCAATACTACTCAGCTATTAAAAACAACAACTTCATGAAATTCTTAGGCAAATGGATGGGACTTGAGAATGTTATCCTGAGTGAGGTGACTCAGTCCCAAAGGAACAAACATGGTATGTACTCACTGATAAGTGGATATTAGCCCAAAAGTTTGGAATATCCAAGATACAATTTATAGACCACATAAAGCACAAGAAGAAGGAAGACCCTACATAGAGAAACCCTGTCTCGAAAAAAAAACAAAAACAAAAAACAAAAAGACAAAAAACAAAAAACAGAAGGAAGACCAATGTGTGGATGCTTCAGTGCTTCTTATAGGGGGAACAAGAGAAAAAAAAGCACAAAAGCTTAAAATTAAACAATTCTTTTGAATTACAGACATCTAGTTTAACTTAAGGCCACTCTGGAAAAAGTTCTTCAATAAGTAAAGCTTATTTAAGGGGGAAAACTATGATTAAGGTCTTTGGTATATGATTATTAACTGATATTAACTGATTTTGTCCACTTACTCTCACTAATTCAGGTTGAATTGATCTCTAACATTAATTTTTCTTATCAGCCTATTTTTACTTTTTTTTTTTGGATTTTTGAGACAGGGTTTTTCTGTCCTGCAACTCACTCTGACCTTGAACTCAGAAATCCACGTGCCTCTGCCTCCCAAGTGCTGGGACTAAAGGCGTACGCCACTACTGCCCAGCTTTTTTTTTTTTTTTTTTTTTTTTTTTTTTTTTTTTTTTTTTTTTTTTTTTTTTGGTATTATTGGCCTATTTTTATAAAGGCATATATGTAAAATTCTTACCATCCTCTGATCAACTTGCCAGAAGTGGCTTCTTTTCCTAGCAGTGGCAATTGTTAGATCAAGAGCACCTCCACCTTCCTGACTGGAAGCAGCTCCCAGCTCTGAGCTAGATTCTGCCTGTTTCCAGGAGGGCTTGACTCCCTGGAGCCAGGAGGAATGGCTGCTGCCAAGCCAGAGCCTGTTTACAAAACCTTCACTCCAGACAATTGTATTCATTCATTAACTCATTCAACCAAAACATTTTGTCCATCTATAAGCAAAACAGGAGCCTCAACACCAGAGGCAGTGGCTGCTCCAGCCCTCTGCTGTCCTGAAAGAGATCAGGGTCTAAGGCAAACAGACTCTCAAATTAGGACTGACAACACAGAATAGAAAAAAAGCTATGCGAATTAGCAGTTCAAAGAGCTTGTTGTTTGGGGAAAGGGTTCTTTAGGGAAGAAAATGTAAATAAATTAACTTCTGACTCTATTCAGTTGACAAAAAAAGAAAAAATAAATGCAAAGAGTTACAATAACAACTAATTCTATTTATAGAACTGCACATTATTTAAATTTGCTTTTGTAATTATTATCAAGCTTCACTTCTTTCATTAAAAATTCTGGAGCCTTGAGCTGGAGAGACAGTTTAGGAGTTAAGAGCTGCTCTTACGAGGACCTGAGTTCAGTTCCCAGCACTTATATCAGGCAGCTCAGGACTGCTTGGACCTCCAGCTCTAAAGGATCACATACCTCTGGTCTCCAAGGGCGCTGAGTACACAGATCCGCACACATACACATAATTACAAATAAAATACCTCTCTTTAAAAAAAAGAGTATTTTACTAATTTTAAATGAAAAATAGGTTGTTAGATTCATTCCATTAGTTGTCTATCACTGTGTAACAAATTATCCCAGAATATAGCCCATTGTTAGACACTAGGTTGAAGAATACAGATTAGTAATTTAGACCGCATTTAGCATTTAGGTTGCCCAAAGTTGTAGGTTCATCCTGTGTGTGTGTATGTATGTATGTATGTATGTATGTAGATAGGTAGGCAGACAAACATACATTTAAAAATACACATTTGCTATATAACATGGCATTTTATTAGAGCTACAGTCATCCCAGGACCTATTCTCGGTTGTCTCACTTACATGGTTGCTGCAGAAGGCTGCCGTCCTGACCATGTTGCCCTGACCATAGAGCTGTCTGAGTGCTCCTCCCCATCCCAGCTGGCTTTCAAGAGGATTAAATGAGCCTCAGTGGTTTTTATGACCTAGCATCTGCATGCTATTATGTCTTCCTTTTTCCTGCTTAGAAGTGTGTCACCACACTCACAGGAATGGTTCCAAAGGGTCCTTCCCAAGGAGTTCTGTCAACAAGGACTCTCTCTCTCTCTGTCTCTCTCTCTGTCTCTCTCTGTCTGTCTGTCTCTCTGTCTGTCTCTGTCTCTGTGTGTGTGTGTGTGTGTGTCTCTCTCTCTCTTATATATGTGAATATATTGTCACTGTCTTCAGACCAGAAGAGGGCATCAGATCCCATCACAGATAGTTGTGAGCCACCATGTGGTTGCTGGGAATTGAACTCAGGACCAGTTAGAGCGTTTAACTGTTGAGTCATCTCTCTAGCCCAAGATTCCTCTCTTAAAAAGGGGAATGGTGAAGTGTCTCAGGCTCCAAATGGAGTGGTCTTTCTTCATAAAATCCTACATATCCATTAAAGTTAATCATAGGAACAGACAGAGTCCAGACAGCCTAAAATGTCGGACTTTGAACACACTCATCACCATCACCATCTTAGTGCTGACACAAAGGTAGATGCTGCAGGAACAATAATATCTATTGACTGAGAGGTGCAGAGGTGTGTGTGTGTGTGTATGTGTGTGTGTGTGTGTGTGTGTGTGTGTGTGTGAAGGAAAGCAAAGCAGAATTTACAACATAGAGATTCATCTCAGTGGGGCTCAAATGCACTACTAGAGCTGTGGGGAAACACTCAAGCCCATGCTGATGCCCATGCTGATGCCCATGCTGATGCCCAGTGTATGATGGGTCCACTACTTGATGACACACAGATTCACTATAATATGAACTGTTTGTGAGTGTCAACTACCCAGTTCAATGTAGGCATCCAAAGAATGACACAGAGTTCAAATCAGAAGTGACCATCTCCCAAACTCTGCATGTTAAAAATGAACACGGTGCAGGCCAGCAAGAGAGAAGTCACCGCCAAGGTAACAGGCTAGCCTGACTAGAAGACTAGAGAAATCTTGGGAGGAAAATTGCAAAATTGTAGAGCCACTGACCAGTTCCTGTTTGGAGAGGCTATCCGAGAACTCCCCACTCTGTGTACTGCCTTGCTTGGGACTCTCTTCTGTGTAAGCAACCACATGTGACTGGTGGATCACACAGTGATGGCAGTCACCATCACATCAAACAGCAGCAAAGCTGTGCTCCAACTTTTGGTTTTTATTCTTCTGGCTTTGCACTTTGTTGTAAAGGACTCAGGATGTAGTTTAGGCTGGCTCCAATATTGTAATCCTTCTGCCTTACCACATGGAAGCTGAGATTACAGGTGTATGTCAGGTCTGGGTGGAGTATTTTTTATTTTAAAATTTTATACTGATTACCCTAGATTCCACTATTTAAAAAAAGATACTCAAGTCTCAATATCCGCGTGTCTACTCAGAAAGACGGCCTCACATGCATCATTGCTGTGGTAGTGTGCTGACCACAAGTATGTAAGGGGCAGCTGGTCTCAATGGTTAGAGCTCTTCCTTTGCTTTCAACATCAGTCACAAACAATTTCCATCTCTGCCATACTCCATTTATCTAGTGCATGTAGACCAAGCGAGCTACACCAGAACACACAATGTTGGCCAGCTTAGATAAACAAACGTTTACTGAGTGCCTGTGAATGGCTTGTCATTGTGCTTGGCCCTGGAAAGATAAACATGTCACTGTCCTGCTCCTGGAGTAATTTTCCTGTCTGGATTTTAGCTTTTACCTAAAATCATCCAACTGCTATTACAACCTGGTGCCCAATGTGAACTTTGCTCACCCATCTCTTCTACGCTCTGAGGACATACTTTCTTAATGTGCCTAACTGTACTACTGATCAGCTCACATGAAAAATTTCCCTTCATCCCTTCCAGTATAATCTGAGCTCCCAGGCTATAAAGCCAGTATATCCCTGTGAATAAGTGCCTACTGGACTTCAGTTAAGAGATGGTAACTTACTCTTCAAGTTCTTACTGAACATTTGGGGTAGTATTAATAATAACAGAACATACCGAGAGTCCATGAGGTCTATGTGACCTTAGCAGTTACACATAGAGCCCCCATCAGTTTCTCAGTGCTTCTGAACATTAGTTCATTGTCAGACACAGAAACCGGCCCAGCAGAGGCAATCCACTCATTTGTAGTTGGGCAGCTTGTGAGCACGCTAGCAGAGGTGTGTGCTCAGAGTCGGGCTGGACAGTCTGAGTCCCCCTCCCTAGCTTAGAATTTTCCTATTCACACAGGCATTATTCCCCACTTTGCAAATGAGAAAGAACTGTGGCTTAGGGATACTTAGAAATCTGCCTAAGAGCAGAATGAAAATGGAGGGGTCTGTCCTACATGAAATATCCTGCTCTTGTCGAAAGGTGCCTCAGAGTTATGCTCTGGCTTTTGGCCATACCACTGCAACTTAAAGAGTGTGTTGGCATATACAGTTTTATTTCTTTATTGCTGGATATATATATATATA
>NW_022196896.1:43432042-43434241 GCF_008632895.1 Mastomys coucha
ATATATATATATATATATCTTATGATCTTTTTCTAAAAACAGAATGGAAGCTCAGAGATAGAGTTATTGAAGTTATTTATTGAAATACTCCATAGTTAAATCCCTTACCCACTCCTCAGTTAAATCCATTCCTTATCCCAACATAAGGGAATGAGCCAATGCTTTGCCCTTGCCTCCTGAGCTAAATTTCCAATCCCGATGCACAGTTAATAACCCTTGTTGTCTTTACCATCTTCTCCCTTCCTTTGTTCAAGTTGTCATTTGTTTAGAATGTACTCAGTGAATCTGGATCAGTGTAACCTCAGTTGCAGATCAGACTGGCTGGTGCTAAAAGCATACACTCCTACACTCTCAGATAGACAGAGGGAGAGAAGAAACCCAGGGTGCTAAAGCAACAGCCTACAGCTAATGGTTACTGGAAATCCCTTAAGTGCTAGAAAATAGTTACATGTGTTCATTATTATGTTTTCCATGAAGATACATATCAAGGGCTAATATCCTGTATTTGTAAGAGTTCTCTAGAGTGATAGAACTAATATAATGAATATATATAATATATTATATACATATATATATACATACACTCATATACACACACATACCATACACACAGACACATACACATACATACATATAGGTATATATATATATGTATATACATATATGTGTATATATATGATATATGTATATACATATATATGATTTATTAGAGTGGTTCACAGGCTTATGTCCAGCTAGTCCAACAGTGACTATCTACCAGTCTGGGATCTCATAATGTAACCACAGTGGCCCAAACTATTCAAATAAAACCTGTGCCATAGCCATAACTGCAGAGTTTGCCTGTTTTTTTATTTATTATTATTATGATGATGATTAATGTGAGTGCACTGTCTCTCTTTAGACACACCAGAAGAGAGTATTAGATCCCATTAGAGATGGTCATGAGCCACCATGTGGTTGCTGGGAATTGAACTCTATAAGAGCAATCAGTGTTCTTAACCACTGAGCCATCTCTCCAGCCTTCCTAGTTTGGCTTTTAATGTGGATGGTGTTTATATTATAACTTCTAGAGAAAGCCATTACAGGCTGTGCTTGTTTCTATTAATAAAATTATTATAGAATTTTTCCATTTTATTTCATAGTTGCCTTTTATTTCTAGAACCTCCCAATACAAAAATAAGATATATGTATGTTCTATTTAATGATTTTTACTGAGAAATTTAATAGCCAAATAAAAACTCTCATTAGCAATGAAAATTTACCTTAACTTAAAGGAGTCAAATTTGAGTTTCAAGAATTATAATAGAATCCTAAAAGTACCATTATTCCTAAGAGATCTAGAAGAGAATCCTCTGAAACTTTCAAGCTTAGAGAAAGTACCCTGAGTTTTATAAGAGAATGCCCCAGTTAGAGCCCTCCTCAGTTAGAGCCCTCCTCAGTTAGAGCCCTTGCCGCCAGCCACCAACACATATGCTGTGCTGTAGATTTTTCTAAAAGTTTTAAATTTTAAAATTTATTTCACTTTCTGTAATGTGGGTATTTTTGTCTACATGTCTACCTTTGTATCATGTACTTGGCTGGTACACATGGAGGCCAGAAGGAGATAGGGCATTGGGCCCCCCGGCGTGCGGGCATAGATGGTTGTAAGCTACCTTGTAGGTCCTTGGATTCAAACCTGATTCCTCGAAAGAGCAGCTATTGCTCTTAGCTGCTGAGGTACGACTACGGCTCTTTCTAGAGATGTTGCCAGTAAAAAGTACATTTAAATTATATTGCATTTTTTTATTTTTCAAAACACTTTTTGAATCATGATTCCATTTGAACTGCAAATTTACGATTTGAAGTAAGAAAAAAAAAAAAGGAAAGAAATACTACCACTCTTACGTACAGCTGCTGAGTCTGATGCTGAAACCAACCCCAAGCACAGGAAGGGTGGAGTGTTGTGGGACTACCTACCATGTCTGATGTGGCCATGGAGGTGGGAGGGGCTCATGAGGGAGGACCTCTCCAAACCCATGGATCTATAAGCAGTCATGGCTGTTAGGGCAGGCAAAGAGATTTTCTTCGTTGGTTTAGCTCCTGGTAAGTTGCTGGTGGTTTAGAAGTTTCTCAGGTGCAATCATCATACCCACTGAAAATGACAAGGACACACCTCAGTTGCTCCAGAGGGACTGCCTGTACTTTCCAGCTGTTGGGGTG
>NW_022196896.1:43434251-43439167 GCF_008632895.1 Mastomys coucha
AGACCAGCGATTGTGATTGCACTTCTATCCACTCTATGCCCAGTCCAGATCTCTGGAATAATTGGGAGACACATAGAGTTTCACTAACTCTTCCCTCCTCGTCTCGTCACAGTTCTGTGCTCACAGAGCAAAGAACCAAGGCGACCTGAGTCATAGGAGCTTCCCAAGCTTAGAATGAGTGATGACTGGATGTGCTAAGCATTACGCATATGTTTTGATACCTAGATGTGTATATCAACCCATTCAAAAGACTTCTTTTAAAAAATATATAATAGCTGGGCAGTGGTGGCGCACGCCTTTAATCCCAGCACTTGGGAGGCAGAGGCAGGTAGATTTCTGAGTTCGAGGTCAGCCTGGTCTACAGAGTGAGTTCCAGAACAGCCAGAGCTATACAGAGAAACCTTGTCTTGAAAAATCAAAATAAATAAATAAATAAATAAATAAATAAATATAAAACTATATAATGAGAAAAGCCAAAGGTCTGATTCCTTTCGTGGAGCTGTGTAGGGAGCAAAGAATGAATCATCCTAGAAACAGTAAGCACACCTACAAAGAGCCCACTAGAGAGTGTAACCCTGGGCGTAGAGGGCTTAGAGTGGAAGGCTGTCTCTGTCAGCACAGGAAACAAGGGATACGTGTACACAGCACATGTACAAGGGCTACAATATGCTTTGTTGCTTGTACCAAATACAATTGGCTTGCGATAGGAAAAGAGGAACAAGGGAGATTTCAACCCTGCTTGCAAGTGTGAACACTCTTGTTATTGGTTCCCTGCTTGCAGGGGTGAACCCTCATGGTACTGGTTCCCTGTTTACGGGGTGAACACTCTTGTTACTGGCCCCCTGTTTGCGGGGTGAACGCTCTTGGTACTGGTCTGATACTCCATGTACTCTTTTGTCTTAAGGAATGCCCACACTTTCCACCAAGTTCTGGGTCCTCTTTCCATCCTGAAGCTGTTTCTTTAAGGAAAGGGGGCCTAAGAGCAAAAGGAAGGCAGCCCCGCAGCCCCTACACAGGAGCCTCTGAAGAAAAGATGCATGCGCATTCCTGACTGAGCACACAGGACCCAAACTGCCAGGAAAGGCTTCTCCAATCAATACCACATGACATTTGTCTTTGAGAAGTGGTCCTGTCTGCTTTTGCGCCTCTGTATTAGTCTACTGCTGGTCAAGAGCAGAACTGCTTCATGATTAGTGAAGGTGGGCATGGAGAGAGAGAGAACAAAATGACATGTAATTTGTTGCCCACTAAACATGTTATTTTGCTCTGAAGGGGACAAACAGGAGGAGGGAGAAAAGAAGGTTAAGGATACAGGGGCCAATATATTTGTTGTATAATATGTAGTTGTATGGAAAGCCCTTATGTAGCACAGTCCCATGAACATGCACAATGAAGAGTTTTTCAAAATTTAGGCAACATAATATTTTTGTTGAAAGCCAATGCATACCTCTAAATCCTTATGCTTTTTTACATATTAATTATTTTAGTTTTGAATCATAATTTCCTCATTCTTAAATTAGGATTGGCAAAATACAAAATGTGGTCACCAAGCACACATCTCTGCAAAAGTTGTTAAAACTTGTCAGACTCTCCAACATACCAACTTGCCTCTATAACAAAGGAGACAGCATTGAGCTGCTGGTGATTTTATTTTTCATTGATACTGCGTAAATTATGCAAGTACTTTCATATAATAAAATGAAACATCACTCATTCCTAGTAGGAGTTTAAATGAAATAAATAACTAAGTAGATTACGGATGCCTGTTTCCTGTTTAGGGTAAAAGCTACATCATATAAAGTGGTCCTGAAGTGCTTTGTCTGAATTACCTCAGAGATGACTTACGGGATCCGTAGAGTCTACTCTGTAATTGCATACAGTACAACTAAAGCTGATGTGATAGCTTGACCATTGGTTATTAAAATCCGCGTCCATTAGCAGTCAAAGCTTATTGCATAACACCAAAAGGGCTTGTAAAACACACACTTACAGGAACCACAACAGCATTACTAAAGATCACACTCTAGGTTGGTTTAATTCCATTGTGTGTAAAGCCAGGCAAAGAAACCTGAAAGCCTTTGATCTGAGCAGGCGCCTAAAAGGCAATGTCCTGTATCCTAACCCAAATACTGCTAGAGAAATTTCCTAAGGAAGCAACTTTAACCCACTGGAACAACTCAGAAGCTGGAAAGAACTTCCAATGAGAAAGTCACTTCGAAGCCTCACTAAATTTTCCTTTAGAGATAGAGTAAAATGTCTGAAACTTTTCTTTGCTTACAAGATAAACTAAGTATAAGCCAAGGCTCCTTTATTTGAAATCCATTTGGGACTTGGTCAGACTGTGGAACTTCCAGAGCAAACATACATTTTAAACACTTATTTTATATACTATAAAGGAAATATATATAAGCAACCTAAAACAGGAATTAATTTTAAGTTTGGTGAGACAATATGCTTTCCCTGAGGCAAGGGAAAATGTAATAAGCATTACAATTATGCTGTACATATTGGTGTAATTACACAATAGTAAATGTTGGCTTTTCCTCTCTGACTTGACTTGTGATAGCGGATACCTCTAAGAAGAGACATAAGTTAGCTTAGGCTGAAGAAATGGCACACTACTTAATTCATAAGGTTCAAAATCATTAAAAATTGGCACAGAGACTGAGAGATTTCCAGACACTCAGATTACAACGAAAATAGTCATTACAATTTTAAAAGCCATATTCTTTGCTTAAGACTGACATTCTGTTTACTTACAGGCTGCCCATTTATCTCACGAGGGAGTTCCATTGAAGACTTCTTCGCAATTATATATGGGCTATTAGCAACACACGTCTTCAAAGGGTTTCAACGCCCCACACCTGTGTGGAGCAGAAATCATACAGCCATGTTAATAGTGGGCATACATCTGCAGCCTTCCATTCACAGCATGTATACACAAGTCAAGAATTCTTACTTCACTGAATGAATCTCTAAAATAAATACTATAGGCTCCCTGTTTATCACAATTTACATGAGCCAAATGTGACCAAATTGTAGCTCAGTGGTGCCTGCTATCAGCAGCTGCAGCTCAGGAAGAAAGGCAGGCTGAGGAGCAAGCTCCCGAGGAGCTTCGCACAAAGTACTTTTGAGCCAACAGTACAGAACATGGTTCATCCTCTTTTTTTGTTTTTGAATTCAGTTTCTGTCCTGCTATCTGTCAATGTCAGCAGCCAGCCCCACAACGCAGAGGAAATGCTAAGAAAGAAATATGATTGTGGTGTAAGCAGGATGAAAGAGCCAGCACTGGGCTGAGTGCTCTCCCCTTAGGGCATGGATGTTACTATACTAATTCTTTGCAAGTTGACATTAGGTCCCCATTTCATGGTTGATCAATTCTGCACCTTCAGACACTCAACACCTTCAAGAAGAGAATGTTTAAAAGGTTTCAAAATATAGTTAATAAATGTAGTTCTTTACACTTATCTATCTTTAAAAAGATAATGTGGCCCTCTAGCTTCCCAATCCCACTCCCTAACTTTCATAATTACTTTTCATGTCTATTGTCAAATAAAGAGCTTAAAAGGTATGCTCTGGTTCTTGTATTTGGATGTGAGAAGCAAGGAATTGTTCTATATGCCTCACAGTAACTCAAAATGGAGTTATGTAGATATGTAATAAGTATAAGAAATAGTTTTAATACTAAGATACAATTTCACAACAAAGAACATGTGGTAGTTTAATTTTAGGCTCATTGGTTCTGGATGTTCAGATGTTAGGAAAACCACCAAGGCAAAAGACAATATCTTAGCAGGTCAGTGGTGGTGCACATCTTTAATCCCAGCACTTGGGAGGCAGAGGCAGGCAGATCTGAGTTAGAGGCCAGCCTGGTCTACAGAATGAGTTCCAGGACAGCCAGGACTATACAGAGAAACCCTGTCCCCCAAAAAAACAAAAAACAAAACAAAAACAAAAACCAAAAAAGACAATATCTTTGGGTTTTGGTTTGATGGACATCAACAGGCCACATAAACAATGAAGGTTGTGTGGGCCTCTGCTCACTCATCTGTGAAATGAATGAAATGAAAGATTTCAACTGGGCAATATCTTTTACCTTTATATTTTACATGGATATTATTTTATTTTACTTTCTGCTGCTGTGGTAAATACCATGACTAAAAGCAACTTGGGAGGTAGGGAAGTGTCTATTTAACCTTGTAGTTCATAGCTTAAGGATGTCAGCACAGAACAGAACAAAGACCATGTAGGCGTGGTGCTCACGAGCTGGCTCTCCCTGAACAGTACTTGGCCTTCTTATACAAGTGAGATGGCATGGTGTCACACTGTGAACTGGACGCACCCATAGCATTCAAGAAAATGTCCCACAGACATACCTACAGGTCAACATGATAGAAGCAACATTCTTTCACCCCAAGTGTGTCAAGTTGACAGTCAAGACTAGCCAGCACCATCTCATCACCATATTTTATTATTTGATAAGTATATTCATTTGTATACATAATTTCCTGGTAAAAGTCTAAGCATACTTCATTTGAAAAGTCATTTTGGAACATTGGGATAATCCTAGTTAGTTTGATTTTAATTATCAATGTGACCTATCCACTGCTAACAATAAGGTAAGTAGTTTCCTTGGATGATGTAAGACTTGTGGATCATGTTAGAAATTAGAGGGTGCTTTTTAAACATGCTGTTATTTGTAATTTTATCAAAAAATCAATCTCGAGTCCAAATCATCAGTTCGACTTCAGAGTAAACAAAAATTGCACTGCTCAGTCACACCCACTAAGCCAGGAAAACACAATGTGTTTTGTGTCTACAAAATTCCCAAAGTGCACATCACAGTTCACAAGTGATGCTTTACAGGATTATTTTTTCTTTTTCTTTTTCTTTTTCTTTCTTTTTTTTTTTTTTTT
>NW_022196896.1:43439177-43455298 GCF_008632895.1 Mastomys coucha
TTTTTTGCCTACTTAGGGAAAGATATCACAGAATAAAACAGTCTCTTTTTTTCATTGGTTATGTTCATCTCTGTAAGGATGCCAACTTTTCTAGGCACTAAGGTGGAGGGTGGAGGCTGATAGTCAGGATCATACTCCTCCTTCACATCAGCAAGAAGTGACACAGTTCAGTGACACCATTGTCAGAAGTGACACATTTTACAATGTACCCACAGCACATCTATATCTGAGAACAAAGTCTAGTCTCATTGCTCAAAGCAGACAGTAGGCTAGCACAAAGACCCTGTGATTGCCCATAAATCGCCATCCTCTCCATACCTGTCCTGAGAACATGTTTTAATCAGAATCTGCACATCTGCTATCCAGCATTGTTGGCCATGTGTTTCTTTTTCGGATTTCCACATTGAACTTTTTACAGGAGTACTAGGAATGGTTGAGTTATGTGAACATGAAAGGTATTTCATTTGTAATTTCATTTCTGCTGAAGATGAAGCCGTTCTGTACTAAATATCATGTTTGTTATTGTTTCCTGGGCTCAAAAGGAAGGGCTAAGATTATTGAGAAGTTAAATCCATCAGCATTCATCTGCTTCAGGTAGAGGTTTCCATCCCAAAAGACTACCACTCAGAAATTTGGAAAAATCACAGAGAGCCGTGGACTTTATTTACAAACTCTGCACTGCTTGCTAAATCAGCATAGTTGTTTCCAGATTTCGACATGTCAATCCAAGCCATGAAATATATGACATGACTGAGCCTACTGATATTTAGGAGCCTGGCTCAGACAAACCCTTAATTCCCTTGCTGGACTTGATCTTTCATGGTTTATAAATAAGCCTGCCTCCATTCCAGCATTTTTCTAGTGGGCCTGCAATTATTTCCCTACCTGTCTCTCTGACTTGCTGCAGCAGCTCCTTGAGGTCTAGGACTGTGCTTTATTGTCCTGGTCACATATGGCACTCATTAAATATATTTTGGGTGAATCAGCAAATAAATTGGTGGGTGGATGAATAGTGTTAATGTATGGCACTTTTTGGAATGAATAGAAATATTGAGCTAGAATTCAGCAAACAGTTAAAGGGTGATATTATTATCAAGCAACTTACAAAGAATCCATGGACATTCTGGCTCTAAACACTTGTTTTAGTTACCCTAAGAAATGAGCTCCAGAAAAGCAGGTGACTTGATTCCTGTCAGTCTGTCCACCTATTTCTCTGCAGTTATCCATTCCGGAAATGGCAGAAACCTACTACAATGCTTAATCTTGAGTGGATTTCCATCACCTAGGAAAAACTCCATGTCTGGATATGTCTGTGCGGGATGGTCCAAGGACTTTTAACTGAGGAGGGAAGGCCTGTGCCACATGCCACATGTGCCTTGGGCTGGAGTCCCAGACTAGATAAAACAGAAACATGGGAAAATCTAACTAATTACTAGAAATTGTTTTTCTGCCTCCTGCCTGCAGGATACAGTGTGCCCTGCTACTGTGCCTGTCCTCTGTGGTAGACTATGTTCTAGCTTGCCTTCCATTTGTTTGATAAACCTAAAGCAACTCATAGAAAAAAAAAAGATTCATTTTAACTTACTGCTCCTGGCCTGTGATGAAGGGAAGAAGCCAAGGCAGGATCTCAAGGCAGGAGTCTGAAGCAGGAACCGATAGAGACTACTGACTGGCTTTCTCATAGTCAGCACCTTTCATATCCAGCCAAAGTCGTTATTTCCAAAAGTGGAGCCACCCATACTGGGCAGCCCCCTCACACATCAATCAACAACCAAGAAGATGTCCCACAGACACGCTCATGGGCCAGTGTGAAGCAGGTGACTCCTCAATTGAGATTTCCTTTTCCTAGGTGTGTCAAATCGACAAACCAAGATAGGGCGTCACAGATCATCACCGCAAAACATGAGTCTAAATAAACTCGTTCTTCTGAAGTTGCTGTTTGCCATTTTGTGAGAAAAGTAAGAGGTGTACCCATGAATAAGTACATGTGGAGGTGACTTTAGGTGGGCCTCTCAGAGTCTTTGCATAGTCCCTAAAAGAGGATGCAACAGTATTCACTGAGAGTAATCTTTGTGGAGACTCGTGTGGTACTATAGGCAGGCACTTTGTTATCAGAGGTGCCCCTATGGAACAGGGTGTTAGAAGTCAGGTGGAAATTATCCACTCACAAACCATCCTGGCAGACTAACCACTCATATTTGCATTTGCTCCAAATGGTAAAATCCTTCATTTGGCTACACTTGGCTCAACCATCATAAGGACCTGTATGAAGTGCCCTTGAAATTGTACAAGGCAGACAGCTACCCTTGTGCTGGTTACTAAACCACAAGGTGCTCTCAAAAGAAACCAAAGGACCTAGCAATACTTTTTAAACCTAAAGTCCAAGGTTAATAGGGTTCGTAATCTGCTCTGAGAATAAACAAAAAGTGCCTTCCTGAACAGCAAGTTGTCATCTTGCTCCATAGGAAGAAGGGCGCACTGGGGGAAACACGGAGCCGTTACTGATCCGGGTTCAGCTGGGCATGCGTTTAAGTACAACTGAGTCTTGTGCCTTCTACATGATTGGTGGCAGCTTGGAGAAACTGAGGCTGCTGTGAATGTTAACTCGGATGTTTTGGCTCACATGTTTTTGTCTGTGTATCATATTTTGATAAGCTTTTTGGTCACAATAGTATATACAATATTGTTTCCTAGTATGCCTGGAGCTGTATGGAAATAAATATGTCCTTACAAGGGTCTAACTTCATGATGCCTATGGGCTCTTAGGTTGGGGCTACCTGCTTGCTCTAGAATGGCACACAGAAGCCAACAGCCCTTTTTCTAAGGCCAATCCCCATCAGCCTTTCCCATCTGACTCCTTGAGATATATTAAGAGCTTTATAGCTCTAGAGGGAAGAACCTCATTTGTAGTCTCAGCTTTAGATTAGCTACTTGAAAAATAATCCCCCAGGCAAAGAAGGGCAGTAGGATGGCTCTGCTGTGTGAGAAAGAGACAACATCTTTTCAATACTTGAGGGAACCAGGCTTTCTCAAGTACTTGAGGGAGACTGGCTGAAGGATGTAAGGAGGTTGCCTATTACTGCCCTTCACTGAAGAAAAAGAGCTGTGTGAAGCAAAGCTCTGGGCTACTAGGGAAAAGATCGCTTTGTTCAGTGTGTGCGCCCACACAGGATTAAAGGACTCTTTAAGAACTCCCTTCCTTTGCCACTCTTGGAGTGTAGTGGAGTTCCAGTGAGCACACATCATCAAAGAAACAGTAGGAAGTGTTAAACTTAAGCACTGGTGAAATAGTAAACTCTACAGAAACCAAGGATGGACTCTGCCGAGAACTCAGCAACATCTCTCCTAAGGGCCCAGAAAGCTTATCAAAGTACGATCCACAGACAAAAGCAAGGGAGCCAAAACATCGAATTAACATTCGTAGCAACCTCAGTTTCTCCAAGCTGCCACCAATCATCCTCCCAAGTCAGTCGTGTATGTGTGTGTGTGTGTATGTGTGTGTGTGTGTGTGTGTGTAGAAGTGTATGCATGGGAGGGTAGACATCACTTTAATGTCATTGTTTCTTGAGAGAGGCTTATTATTTAGACTAAGCTGGCTGGCCAGCAAACTCCAGGAATTCTCCTGTCTCTTCTTTCCTAAGATTTCGAGCATGTATCACAAAGCCTGAGGTTTTTACTTGGACACTGGGGTTGTAACTCTAGCCCTCATGCTTGTGTGGTGCATGCATTACTAACAGAGTTATTTCCCCCAACTCCTTTGCTTGGTAGTCTTTAAGAAATGCTTCAACGGCTCAGAACCCAGAGTTTCCAACTTCAGTTAGATCATTTACTGAATACAAGAAAGTTTTCCCCTCGTGCACACTGCTATCTTCTTTTTATACATCTGCCAAGATAAAAAAATGGCATTATATCTTGTGCGAAGGCCAGCTTTTATGTTGGGTCTAGCTCATTACAAGGTCCTGTCTGTAAAGTGTACAAAATAGCCAGAGAAAGGACCAGAGTTGGCAAGCCATTGAGACAGTAGTTCTACATTAAAGAAAAAGGCTACAGGTAAAAACAGGGAGTGATAGGATTAGGGAAAAACATTTCCTCTTCATTTCACGTGTACTTTATTTTCTTCCTGCTGGTATTGAAAAATGGATTGTTTTAGAGGGCACATTAGTCATTGGTAATGAACCCAAGCCCCAGCAGACACTTCATACCGTGGCTACCCAGATGAAAGACTATTTTCATTTCAGCACACCGTGGCTTTGCTCTTTGCCTTCTCGCCGCGTGTTGAGTGTTCTAGCATTCCTGAGAGGCAGAAGGAAACCGTTGATCGAACAGTGCTTTATGGAAAAGAAAAGGGCTATTCTGAGATAGGCCCCAGAAGACTACACCTCCAGATTGAGTAAACATATCAAATCAAGGGGGCCCTAAGAAAATTTACAAACAGAAGCCTGCAGTGAAAGGACCCGTTGGATAAATGACCTGGAGAGAACTGTGGAACTCAGTCATCAGGGCTCCAGAAGCCACAAGGCACTGACTGTCACCTTTCTTTGGTTTTCTTTGCCTTCGTAAGAAATTTGGTTCCATCAAGGAAAACAGATTAGGCATGTGCACATATGCCATCCTCAGGAACCCTACACCCTGGCCTTTCAAGAAGGAAGAGGTGCAGCTCACCCTGTGAAGCCCCTGCTGCAGACCAGCTTGATGTGTACCCTGGCAGAGGCTGTCTGCTGAGGCAGATTTGCTTTACGAAAGCAAATTCCTGCCCTCATTTTGTTTTATAGTTTTTGTTCATTTTCTGGCTTTTCCGATTTAATGGGTTTTGTTGTTATTTTTTTACTCTGAAGCCTGCTTATTCATTATGCAATTTTCAAATGAGTAAGACTAGGTTTCTTTTTTGATTGTCATATATTTATATGTGTTTACAAAAGATAACATGGTATTCCAGTATATTTATTTATTGTATGATGATAGAATCGGGTGGTTAATATGTGCGTCACTTATAAACATTCTTGTGGTGAGGTCATTTAAAGTCATTTATTGCAGCTGTTTGGAAGGATACACTATACTACTGTCAGCTTCAGTCACCCTACAATGCTAAAGAATTTCTACATCTGTGGCTTAGTCTAATTTCATATGAAATTGAAGGCAATGAGACACAGATTAGGAAAGTGACAATACACTTATTTGGCAAATAAATATGAATCCAAACTGTTTTTAAGAATGGCAGATCTAACTTTTTTTTTTTTTTTTTTTTTTTTTTTTTTTTTTTTTTTTTTGGTTTTTCGAGACAGGGTTTCTCTGTATAGCTCTGGCTGTCCTGGAACTCACTTTGTAGACCAGGCTGGCCTCGAACTCAGAAATCCGCCTGCCTCTGCCTCCCAAGTTCTGGGATTAAAGGCGTGCGCCACCACCGCCCGGCAATATACATTATTTTTGATATAGCATTTATTATATTAACAGTGTTAAGAAAACTAATTCCGTGCTTACTGAGAGTGACTGGTAGATAGATGCAGAAATTGGGCACATCTTGAGAGGCTCAGCCTGCAAAATCCTATGTGTGATGAGGAACTTGAGGTGTTCAACAAAAATTATCTAAAACACAAGCAAGCACAACACCTATCTGGCGCATCACCAGGCTTGGTATTAGCACCCCTGCTTCCACCAGGTTAGCATAGTCCGTATTGTGTGGTCACAGAAATAGTTGTTTATAGCCTACTAGGAATTTTATCTTCCTTAAGGAATGTGCTCCAGACTAATTGGTAAATAGCAAACGAAAAAAAAAATTATTCCTACTCAATGGTTCTATTTGCTCTGGTCCAAACTCAGCAGCTCTATCTCAATGATGAATTGACTTACTTTATTCAAAGGGGGGGGAGATATGGATCACCTACTAATTAAAACAAAGCAAAACAAAACACCTTAGGATAATGATGCTGAACCATAATTATACAACCAGGGGCTAGATTGGGGTGGACAGTGTCAGTTGACCCTGGGGAGGCAGAGGGGACTGTTGGAGCTCATGCTTGAGTACTGAAAACTCGCCAACATATAAGTTTAGGACACTTAAGATGTTGTGTTGGTTTGGCTTGATTTTGTTTGTTTTGTGGACACAGGGTCTCCTTTTGTCGTCCAGACTGGCCTGGAATTCTTGATTCTCCAGCCTCAGCTCCTCCAGGGCTGGGACTACAGATATGCACCATCATATCCAGTTAGTAATAGTAAGCTTCAAAAATATGTTGCAAATTAATGTTTTATTGGTTACTACCCATCAAAGAGGGAGCAAAATGTTTTAATAGTGTCTGTTTCCTTCACCAGGCATGAAAGTAGTCCCCTAAATCAGACAGGCCATTATGAATCCCAGAGCTGCGATGCTCCCCAGTACAGACTCCCCGAGCTGTGGTCCTCCCCAGTACAGACTCCCCGAGCTGTGGTCCTCCCCAGTACAGACTCCCCGAGCTGCGATTCTTCCCAGTACAGACTCCCCGAGCTGTGATCCTTCCCAGAGCTGCGATCCTCCCCAGAGCTGCGATCCTCCCCAGTACAAACTCCCCGAGCTGCGATGCTCCCCAGTACAGACTCCCAGAGCTGCGATGCTCCCCAGAGCTGCGATGCTCCCCAGAGCTGCGATCCTCCCCAGAGCTGCGATGCTCCCCAGTACAGACTCCCCGAGCTGTGGTCCTCCCCAGTACAGACTCCCCGAGCTGCGATCCTCCCCAGAGCTGCGGTCCTCCCCAGTACAGACTCCCCGAGCTGCGATGCTCCCCAGAGCTGCGATGCTCCCCAAAGCTGAGATCCTCCCCAGTACAGACTCCCAGAGCTGCGATGCTCCCCAGAGCTGCGGTCCTCCCCAGTACAGACTCCCAGGACTCCTATCTGAAGCTGTGGTAAAGACTCAACTCATCGTGTTTACAGTTCGATGCCAAGTCAGATTGGTGGACGTATGATCTTGGTTTGAGAGGTAAGGGTTAGAAAACATGTAAGGTTCTTGAACACTAGGGTTTAACTTAGGGTTTTATTGATATATTCACAAATGTAGGCAGTTATATAGGCTTTAATATTTTTGTAGGATTTAAGTCAGAATTATCCAGTGTTTATAGTAGAGCTCTGGGACAGATTTATAAGCCTCCTTGTTTGTGCTTTGCTCACAATGAGTTCTGCAGGAAAGAATCAAACTGTAGTGTTTCTTCAGAAAATATGATTTCTCAAACTTCTATGTCAGATAGTTTTTATCTTCTGTTAAAATTCAAAAGTAATACTGCAAACCTGAGCATGATCATAGACGACATCAATGTCTGTCTGTTTTGTAGGGGAACCATAAACACAGTCACCACAAGTGCTTAGAACTCCTGCTCAGGACACATGCCAGCCTAGGAAGAGCTGTATAATTCCTGCCTCCCTGCTCTTCTCCAACACAACACCCTAAAGACTTGAGCCAATCCCTGGTAATGTTTGGCAAAGTGCTTTCCTCATTTCCTGGATGCTGACTCTCACTTTTTGCAGTTTCTTCCCCAGAGTAAGAGTTGTCCCATTGAGTATTCCTGCAGGGCAGCAGCCTCAGAGGCTCCAGACGACCAGGTGAGAGGACAGTAACACAGAAAGCATTGGTAAGTTGTCAGAAAAGAGGCACCGCCTCAGAATTTCTTTTGGGTTTTGCTCTTTCCTTAAAAACCAAAGGATACCTTAGATGAGAACAAAGCCAGAGAGGTTTAAGAACTCTTTCTGTCCTTGATTCCATAAAAACCCAGCTAATCATGAAAGCAAAACAAAAACAACAATCATGCGGACTTGATGAATCTGGACACAGAGTATTGGAATCTCCCTGTAGGACAGAAGTCACCTGGGACCCTTGGTACTTAGCCAATGTGCTCCACTGTGAGCACTTCCCACAACAATTCCCCAGCTTGTCAAGCTACCTGGGGCAGAGCTGGGCACCTCACACCCAGGAAACATTTTCCTGCTACTGAGCTGGAATGGGCCTACCAAAATTTTCCTTCTCTAGGGTCAGCTTTTCTTCTGAACATGTATAAACACAGCCAACATTCTTCCAGTCGCAGTTCACTTTGCAATATTTGAAAATTATAACTTCAACCCTAACAGGTCTCCTTTTTAGACTTTATGATACATCTTTTTAAATTAAACAATGTTGAGAATTTCATAAATGAGAATTGCATTTGTGCCATTTCCACTCCTCTGTACCCTCTCTAACTCCTCCTCCATCCAGTCCAATCCCTCTGTCCCTTCTCTAACTCCTCTTCTGCCTGCCCGTCTAACTCCTCCTCTGTCCCCTCTAACTCCTCCATTCCCTCTCTAACTCCACCTCCATCCCTTTCCACTTTCTCACAAATTCATGATATTTTTCTTTAATTATTATTGTGGTATACAAATATAAATACATATAATCATTAGTTAATCGATGGCCTCTTGATCTGACCAACATTGCCACCCACTCATCTCATAGACACCCAAAGCCTTCTACCAATGACCTATTTTTAAGTCTTAATTTCTCTGTTCTGTACTGAGGGGTAAGGTACCTGTGAAATTCTCATCTTGTCAATTTCTGCCTATCTATCCATGAAGCTCAGTCAGATTCCCTTTGGTTTGCAATACCTGGACCAAAGACTCCCTTACAGGGTGTAGTGAGTGCTGCCTGCCTAAATAATGATTGCATTTGTGTTCCTCGTTCAAGATAGATTTGATGGTGATGATGATGAAGAAGAAGAAGCCAAGACAGAGCCACTCTTAATGAATCCAAGGCTAAGAAGAAAGGCTTGACATGGAAGGGCAAGGACTTGGTCTATGATCCTGGCACTCATCAGCTCTATTCTCCAGGACAACATCCCTTAGTCTGTTTTGTCATCAATGCAGCTGCATTAACATAATTTCACACAACATAGAACATTAGCAATGTGTCCTACAAACAGGACATGTTCAATAGGTACAGGCAAGTGAAAGATCTTACTAAAGAATATTGTCATAAAACTGATGCAAAGATAGTTGTTGGCTTCTACTTTTTATATCCAACAACTATCAGGTCATGTAAGTCAACTGCTGGAGGCAAGTTGGATAGTACAATATTTTAAAGTTTAGCTTTGTATTGGTTAAACTATCTCACTATTATATTTTTCATAGTTATTGCTTTACAACCTCTCTATGTACCATTTTTCTCACCTTTACCAAAGTTATCATGCATTCCCAAGGGTGAAACACATTAGACTGCACTGCCTCCTAACCAAGAGACAGGTCTGATGTTGTGGGACTCAGCTGAACCGACAAACCCTTTCTCATCTGGCTCCAGCTATCATCTCAGCCAATCATTCTCTGCCCTAGATCTTTTTGCTGCTCTCCTTACCTATGGCCATCCACCCCATGATGATGCCAAAGACTCCCTTACAAGGCAGTGTTTATTTCAGACATAGTCCCACACAACACCAAAGACTTACCATTCAGCCCAATCTACCAGGAAGTCTTGAACACTGGATTTTGGATTGGGGCTTTGCATCTCCCCATTTGAGCATTAGTCATCTGGGTTCACAATATCAGCAGATTGCTCCTAATGGGCAGAAACCACTTTTTATCCACCCAATTCAAAGCGTGGCCCTTTCAATTTTTCTCTGTGTTTTTTGAATGAACTCATTCAAACTAGAGACGCAGGACTTAGAGGGAGCTTGGGACTCTGAAGAGGGCTGATTCCCTCAGGACAGCATAGACTGCTGCTCTCATGCTGCCCCTGCCCTTGCTGGGTACTCTGTGCTCAGTCCGATTCTATTGAATGTATAATCAATTTATACTCGCTGATAGACTTGAGCTCCTTTTCATTAATGTTTATTTGTCTGTGACAGTGTAGCCAGGTTGACCTTGAGCTCCGTATCTGGGATGACCTTGTATCTCTGACCCTCTCCCAAATGCTGGGCTTACAGGCTATATACTTCTCATGATCTTTTTTTTTTTTTTAAGAAGATTTGAAAATTTCAATCTCATGTAACAATGTAGCTAGCTAACAGAATAAAATGTAGTGGGCATTGTTTAACATAAGATGACAATGAAGATTGTTTAGGCTTATGCATTCTTCTACCCACCTGCCACAACCTTCATAGAAGGTAAAATAGAAAATTTGCTTTCCCCAACTTGATTCCAGAATTATTCATTGTCAATACTGCCAATGCCTCCAATTCATCTGCTGTTTCTTTTAAACTTGCTCCTGATTTGGACCAACAAAAACATGGTTGTCCAAAGGATGACACCCAGGAGGATAAAGTGAGGTAAAATGTATATCTTCTTTCCCCGACTGCCCCCATCCATGGAGCTTCCAGCCCCACTTGTCACAGAGCCCTACAGTTGGGGGCAGGGCAGTCAGTCACCACCTCCCCAAGAGAAACTGAACAGCCCAGCTCCATCTCTCCTGCCAGAGGGCAACAGGTACAAGACCCCAGTAAGGAGGACTGGGTAGGGGTGAAGAGGGGGTTTCCCATTCTCCTCATCTATGGGGTGGTTCACATGCACGTACCTGATGAGGTCCTGGAGGTGACCAAAGTAGTGTCAGCTGGGAGATGAGGCTCAGGATTCCCTCCACATTCTGGGGACCTTGGGTGACAACCACCCCTGGCTTAGGACTGCTGCCTCCAGCCTTGATGAAAGATGTAGTTTCAGCACCAAGTGTCCAAGTCACCCACTGCCTTTGCCCCTGGAGCTTTACTGGAGGCCAAATCTGGGAGCCCCTCAGGCAAGCCAGTCTGGCGAGCCACTGTGGTGAATAGGTGGTGATAGGAGGGAGCAAGTAAACAGAGGAGGCCGCTGCTGTATGTACCCCCTATCCCTGCAAGCCTGAGGACCGTGGCTGCTGTATGTACCCCCTATCCCTCCAAGCCTGGCCGCTGTATGTACCCCCTATCCCTCCAAGCCTGGCCGCTGTATGTACCCCCTATCCCTCCAAGCCTGGCCGCTGTATGTACCCCCTATCCCTCCAAGCCTGGCCGCTGTATGTACCCCCTATCCCTCCAAGCCTGGCCGCTGTATGTACCCCCTATCCCTCCAAGCCTGGCCGCTGTATGTACCGCCTATCCCTCCAAGCCTGGCTGCTGTATGTACCCCCTATCCCTCCAAGCCTGGCCGCTGTATGTATCCCCTCTCCCTCCAAGCCCGGCTGCTGTATGTACCCCCATCCCTCCAAGCCTGGCTGCTGTATGTACCCCCTATCCCTCCAAGCCTGGCTGCTCTATGTATCCCCCTAATCCTCCAAGCTGCTCTGAGGAACTGTTGTACCAAAAGCAAACTGAAAATGGCTTAGGGGGAGACCAGGGCAGCCCCAAACCAGGTTTGACAGTGTAACACCATACTTAGCTCCTAGAAATTCTAGCCCTTTTCTCTTTTTAAAACTACTGTGTCTGCTGTGGCTCTGCTAGTGCAAGCATTAGCAAGGGCCCCTCTCCTAGCACCTTTAGTTTTGAGGATGCCAAGCCCCTCCCACAAGCCCAACTTGTCTAGGCCTGGGTGCCCAGAGCACTCAGATATACATAAAGATGGGTAGGGACCTCTTGGTGGCCAAAGAGGCAGGGGAGCTGACAGAGAGTGTTGACCTGAAGGGTGGGTGAAATGACTTGGAGATTTAGAACTGCTGGTGGTGAGTCAGGTTGGAAATAAAGGAATATTAAGTCTACCTAAAACATTATAATATCCAAGATGAGTCAAACACTTTAAAACAAACTATGGAGAATTATTTCACTATTGCTCATTTAGGAATGTCATGTGTTTAAAAGATTAGCTGTATTAGATTCAGAAGATACAGTCTTATTGAGAATTCTCTTTTAAGGAAAATTATTCAGGCAAAGCACATTGCTTTAGCACAATATACAACATTTTCATATTCTCCAAAACGGGAGTAGCAGAAGCCAACTCATTGAGGATAATGTATTCCAGACACTTGCTGGAATAAGCAGTGCTCCCGAGACCCTCAGATGAGCAGCCAATAGGGAGCTGTTGACTACTTGAGGTTTTTACACATCTCTTGGCCAATTCAGAAATCCACATCCCAAATCAATCACAGGCACACAGTGTGTACATACAGTTCTGCCTTGGTAGAAGGTAACAGTCAGCAAATATGTTCTACTGCCCAAGACAGGTTTGTTTTTGACAGTAAGATCCTTTTATTCTTTTAATGTGGTACAAATAAAACGTTTCCAATGCAGATGTAATGTCTTTAGAAACCCTCTGCCAAGACACATTAAGAACATACACTTCCAATTATCCAGTTGAGAATATAAGTTTGTACTCATATACTGAGGTGTGTATAGATATTTTCATCTCTAAATTTGTGCTTGACCAGGAAATGCCATAAGGGCACAATTATGTATCTCTAAACTTGGATTACACTTAAGAAGAAATGCCAGAGATTTTCACATGTCTATAGGCACAAAACTATTGAAGTACAATGTTACTCTCTGCTTTACAACATAGAAACAGAACACACATGACAGAGGAACACAGTTAAGCTGGGGGCCTGTTCAGATTCTTAAATACAGATCTGTGGAAGGGAAAGACTTCCAAGAGTTAGAGTTCCTTGAGTATGTGGCTGGCTAGGTTATCATTGTTCCTGATTTAAAAGACCCCCACCCCCCATTATTTAGTGTGGTAAAGTAACTTCATTCAGATAAAGCTTTCCAAATACACCTAATGATTGAAGTTTTCCATGAGAAAGGAGAAGAGGCATTGGGGAGATAGGTTAATGCTTATGAATTCATGTTGCTCTTGCCAAGGAACCAGGTACAGTTCACAGCTTCTACAAGTTAGCTCACAACCATCTGTAACTCCAGTGTTAAGGATCTGATGCCGTCTTCTGGCCTCCACAGGTACGGAGCATACATGTAGCATACATATGTATGCAGGAGAAAAACTCAAACACATAGAATAAAAATAAATCTTAAAAAGAGAAAACAGATACTGCCTCTTTTAACATAGGTTCAAATGTTTTCCTGAGCATCTCTGAGAAAGAGCAGCTCATATCAGTTCCCAGGAACACTTAGAAAAATACTTATCAGAACATTCTCTTTCAATGCCAAAATGTCTCCCTTGACCCAGCTGCATCACCTGATACAGTTTGGAATAATATTCACTGATTGGATGCTGAATATACTTGGTTAGGGAACATTAATTGAAGCACTGGGATAAAGTCAACAAAAGTTATACATAAAACTAAAGGCAGCCTATAGGTTTCAAGACTTTTATAATATAAATATGCATATGTAGTCCAGTCTACTAGAATATCTTATAATCACAAAATGCATTCTATTGATCCCACAAACCATCTATGAAGGGAACAAAGTTAGATTAATAAGCAGATAGTATTTATGACAGGACCTCAAAAGCTGATGTTTTTATCCAGTGTTTCTTGTTATATTTAGGACTGGTTTTCTAAACCAACTGTCTGTGAATTATATTAGGAAATACAATTCCTTTTATGAAAATTTCAAAGGCCATCACCAGGTTCTTTAATCATCCCCCAGGGTCTTGAGGTAGACAGTGAAAGGACCTGGGCTGTAATGAACAAAGAGGGACATTTTTCTTTAGCCTTTCTGCACTAAGACCTAGTGAGGGACAAGGATTCCTGACCTGATTTCCACCTAGGAAAAGAATTGAGGTCAATTTACCCCTAGCCCATGTCTCACAAATAATTACCATGGAAAATGTTAGTATATGTTTGGTTAATTTTTTTAAACAAAATATTGAAATTTCAGTCTTAGATAAAATTTCCAGTTATTGAAATATAATATTTCTGCATTTTAAACATAATTTGACAATTTCCCCTCTATCATTTTATTCTCTCTCTCTCTCTCTCTCTCTCTCTCTCTCTCTCTCTCTCTCTCTCTCTGGCTTTTCGAGACAGGGTTTCCCTATGTAGCCCTGGCTGTCCTGGAACTCACTCTGTAGACCAGGCTGGCCTCAAACTCCCAAGTGCTGGGATTAAAGGCATGCGCCACCACTGCCCAGCTTATTTTCTCTTTTGGCAGATACACACACACACACACACACACACACACACACACACACACCAATCATCCTCCTGACTTGCTAGTGTGTGTGTATATGTGTGAATACTTTTGACTGAAAGTGGCTGATTTCAAAAAGAGGGAGGTCCTAGAGTTTCCAATTTGCCTTTCCCAAAATAATGCAACTTAATAATATGCCCATGTTTGGTCTGACATTCCCTGTAAAACATGAGCCTTGGTGGAATATCATTCCTTAAGGTATCCACCCTCTGTTTCACTCTCCTACCAGAAAGCAATGGCAGGATTATTCAGCATAAACTTCAATGGAGTCTTGTAACAAACACAAGTAGGGAGGTTTTTTTTTTTAGCACCCATATAGAATAAAATTGTAAGCGAACTTCAAAGAATACCTAATGTATTGTTTTATGAGTGTGATTTAGAAAACAATTATGTACTATGCAAGTATTCCCCAGTGTTCACAGAAAACAAAATTAGAGGTTAAATTCATAAAAAGCATGAATTAGATCTCAAGTTTATGCTGTTTAGATTATCTATCTCACACATTCTTCTGGAATTTACTTAGGTTTAATTTTGATTGCAACTTTCTTACCATGCTACTTCATTGATAACTGATTTTATACACACACACACACATGCTTTGGCTTAAAGTTGTTAATTCTTATAAAATTTAAAAAAAAAGCAATAGCAACAATAAAAAACCCAACCCTGTTCCATTGTAAGTTCTGCTACCATACAAAGTAAACCTAAATCTTCAAGGGCTTGGGCTCTCTTACAGTTTTAACAATAAGAACTTAGTCTAAAAAAGCATGGTTTGTGGAAGGGAGCTCACTTGGATGAAATAAGCAGCAGTCCATTGACCTGCAACACTCGTGAAGACCAGTATCAGAGGGAGCAGTAAAGATCATTTCCAAACTTTCCTAGCCTCCATGCCAAACCATGACTCCCACCCCCACCCCCCTGAAGTGCCAAGATTTACGCCAAAGGAGTGATGGTGGCAAGCAGAGAGCAAAATGAGTTGTCTGATAAGCATAGCATGTCTGGAGTGAGGAAAATTATGTTTCCTTCATTTCTGACCATGTATGGGAGGCAATCTGAAGAGCCAGCTTCCATAAGAAGCCTAATGCGCCTGGAGTATTGGTCTGCCTGCAGAGGTTGCACATGCTGATTGAGGCCGCCTGCTTTTCTTTTGTTGTCTGCTTGCTTTGCTGGGGCTATATGTTTCACTCGGCTATCATGTGGTTATTTTTCAAACACTAGATATACACAATTCCAAGGCTGTCCTTTAAGGACCAGAACTGAATTTTGCTTTATGGACTCACTTAAGCCAAGCATTTACTAAATCTGTGTATTATCTGAATCACAGCTGTAACATTCTTATAGTGAGCTTGAACAGAGGAACTCCAAGGGGTAAATTTTATCCTCTTAGTTTCATCGCCACAGAGCATGTTGAATATTCCTGACCATTTTAATCCTAAAATCTTTGTCTCAGATTTCTAATTGTTAATTTGTTGAAGATCCCTAAGCAAATACCCAGCCTAAACAAACCCAACACATTAGAGACATTTTTCCTTTTAAACAATAGGATCTATATTTTCAAAAGTAAAACTCAAATTACTTGACAAACATCTAAGAGAACCACTGGTAATCAGGTGAGATTAAAATGCTGGACTCAGAGTTTTTCAAGAGCAACAACAACAACAACAACAAAAACCAAACCGTGTAATTGCTGCTCATAGCATGTTTTAATCTTTGAAGTTATGTATGATTCCTTAAAGTCTGAAGTCAGTAATTTAATGAGTCTGGGTTGGGATCCTGCAGTGCTCACATTTTTACAAGCAATCGGACTGATTTACACATACAGAGGCAAACCATAAGTGTTGCATTTACCTGTGTTGTTGAATGTGGCCTTCCAGTGAGTGCAGACAGAAGGGGACATGAATACACTTAGAAAATTTATTGCATGCTAAAAATGATGATTAAACGGTTTGCTCTGAAAAAAACGAAAAATGTATAGTGCAGGAAATACTGGTAATGTAGCTTTCAAGATCAACAATAGTTGACCCATTTGAAAATTGAGATGAGAAAAAAGAGGAGGAGGAGGAGGAAGACGAGGAGGAAGACGAGGAGGAG
>NW_022196896.1:43455580-43487397 GCF_008632895.1 Mastomys coucha
AGAGAGGGAGGGAGGGAGGGAGGAAGGGAGGGAAGGAGGGAGGGAGGGAGAGAGGGAGGGAGGGAAGAAAAGAAAAAAGAAAAAAGAAAGAAAACAAAAAACACAAATCCAAATTGTATAAGAAACTGGAGAACAGATGGAGAAGTAGAACTCCACACGTGGTTCTGTAAATTGGATTGGGGGGAGGGGGAGGGGAAGGGGAGGCGGGGAGAGAAGTGAAAGTAGCAATAAGGATAGAGCATGAGTCTTCCTTAGTTTTCTTATTCAGTATATATTGTTTTAGCTCTTTCCAGCCCTGCTTGTCCGATAAAAGTGGAAACTAGACTGCAGTGGTTTCAACAGCACGTGTGTTAAACTCAGCAGCAGCAGCAGCAGCAGCAGCAGCAACAGCAGCAGCGGCACACTGGAAATGTTTGTGAGGTACTTCGGAGACATCTCAGAGAGAGATGCTGTTGGCAAGGCTGTTTCAATGAGGGGAAGATAGTTCCCCCAAAGAGATATGAACAGCTGAACAGCTCCTTTGTCTAAACTCAAGATTAAAAGATGTGTCGGCTTCCTCAAACAGGATATTCGAATTTCGTTCATTAATAGTGACCCTCTTAAGAAGTAGAGAAAATGAAGATACTTTTTTTTGTCTTTAAAAACAGGTAGGCAGGCGGGGGAGTGGCTTACTTCTGGAAGCTGTATTGTTTCACTAATTTAATTTTTTAACGAAAGGACTTATTTTTGTAAATGAGTCAAAAAGACAAATTTTGTCAACGAAGCTGCTGTCTTCGATAAGCTAAAATCAACCACATTCATTGCAAAGCTGGGGACTACCGCCCTTTCACACTGAGGGCTTAGAAAAAAATCAAAAACGATTTCCCAACAAAAACAGAGTTTTGTTTTTCTTCTCTAGCATGGCTTCAATTAAGCAAAACATGTCGGCAAGACTGCAGTAAAAAACCCTAGGCGGTAAACACCCAAAGAAATTCTAGATTGATTATATTTGGGGGTCACTAAAATTTCATTACTATGTATCGATGAAGTAGAGGAGCCAGAGGCCCTCAAAGCAGATGAGACCGGCCCCCCTCCCTGTGTGTGTGTGTGTGTGTGTGTGTGTGTGTATGTGTTTGTGTGTGTGTATGTGTGTGTGTGTGTGGTGTGTATGAGAGAGAGAGAGAGAGAGAGAGAGAGAGAGAGAGAGAGATGTTTACAGAAGTTTCTTCCAGTTAGGAAAAACAAAACAAAACACATGAAATGTAAATGTATCTTGGTTTCATTTTTCTAGGGCCAAGTATGTATTTAGTAGATTTTGAAGGCCAGTTGCCAGTGGATGTATGGGAATAAAACTCTTGCACAAGTGCCAAATGTTTGTGGTTTATGCAAACTACAGAAAATCCCGGGTTTTGCATTTAGGTAGATAAATGGGGAGATAAAATGATAGAAATCAGTTATGGTTTGTTGTGGATTTATCTCCGCAATAGAATTTTCCCTTCGTTTCCCAAAATGTTCATTTACAAACACTTGCTAGTATTCTAAGCACCTGGGACCAGCCATTTCCTTACTTCGCATGTGTGAAGTTCTTGGGGAGAAGTAACCTAAGAGATGCTGGAGAGTAAAGCAATTCCTTGCAGCTAGACCTAAAGACCTAAAGAAACAGTAAGGCTTCTGTAATTTGTGGGGATGCTTTATGCGAAGAAAAGAGCTGAAGGGGCCTTCAGGGGCACCCATCTCCTTACAGAGCTTTGAATAGCACCTTATGCTCAATTGCTAGGGGGCGGGGGGGAAGGAGAGGACTCTCTTAGGTGGAAGAAGTGGGAGCGAGAGTGGGGGCGATTCGGGTGCTTCATCTGGTCCAGCGAAGAGGGCAAATTAGGAAACCCTTATGACTCTGGCCCATCCTGGATGGAACTGGTCTGCAGTGAGCACTGCACGCTTAGCGGCTGCCTGCTGCGCAGGTCGCAGCCGCCTCGGTGGCCTTCCCACTCGCCCTCCGTACCCTCGAGCTTCCGAGACCCGGACACCAGCCCGCTCCCGGCGGCGTCTATTAAGAGCAGCTGCTTCTGCTTAGCCCTTTGAGGCTCAGTTGGCCCCAGCCCACTGCCTCTCCTCGGCTTCGGCTCCTCCTTCCCCTCCCTCCCTTCCCTACCTCTACCCCAAGCTCCGCAGTGGTTGCCCCAGGTCACTGCGACGTCGCAGCCACCCGCCTGGGTTCACAGACCCTGGATGGGGTGCGGGGCGGGGTGAGGGGGTAGGGTCGGGGGGAGGGGGAAGGAGCGGGAATCGGGAGACTACAGATGGGCGCTACCCGGGAGGATCCCGAGGCCTCAGGAAAAAGGAAAGGCTGGAGCAGACCGTGCCTGACTCTGCGGGTCACCTGCGGCGCCCGGGAGCATGGGCTCCCCAGAAAGACTCGCCCTGTGGCGGTGTGAGGGTGTGGGGAGGCTTCCCGGAGAGCGCTGAGGCACGTCGAGGTGCTCCACGGCCTCCTGGGGCACCGTCTTCCAGAGGTCCTCTCCTTGGTCCACTCACCCCGCTGGCAGCGGTGACTAGAGACCTAGAAGGAAACAGTAGCTGCGGGTCCCAAAGGTTCGGATGAGAGCTAGGCAGGAAGCCCAAACTGCAGCTCCTGGCGGTGTGGGCAGGGAAGTGGGCTCTGGGGTTGTCCCAGCCGCAACTGACAAAAGTCCTCTCTCTTAGCTCGGGAGAGAGAGAGAGAGAGGAGTTGAGTCTCTGGAGAGTGTCTCACTCAGGGTGCCCTCCTACCTGGCTCCCTTGCTAGGTGGCAACGACTTGGTTTGCAACCTAAGATGCTCAGACCCTGAGGACGAGAGGCTCTTTCCTTCAGCCAGCAGGACAAGGGGCTCTTTCCTTCAGCCTGCAGTAGCGTCTGGTGGTAGGCAAGGGGTTAAGATAAGCTCACACAGTTTGGTTTTGCCTTTTTGGTGGGAAGAGTAATAGTATCTGGCCTGCCCAGAAGTGACCGAAAGCCCTGTCCGACCCTGAGCTGAGCACTGGGTGCTCCTAGCGGCAAAGGCAAAAGGAATGTCAAATCCCACGGAGGAAAGGGAACCAGGCTGCCAGCCCTGCCGTTCTGATTAACAAATGGACTTTATGTAGGCATCAGGGTCATCTGACCAAGATAAGGCTTTTCTGTCTTTTGCCTAGAATAATTTCTGGCGCAGGGAGAGAGCCACCAGGAAATTATTTAAAGAAAGAACAGCCAGCCAGGCTGTCTCAAACTCAAAATCTGAATCCTAGAGCACCCCCTTTAACACAACCAGAAGCCAAACGATTAGATGGGGTGATTTTCTGTTCAGCCCGGCAAGAACCAAACCTACAAGGCAGCAGTAGTAAGCCTGAGGACATTTTAGTGTCAGATTCCAATGAAGTTAAAACCTTTCTTTCCTGAGCTTCCTGGCTTAGGTCTTCATTCTGCAGTTCTGACTCTCTTGTGGTCCATATTGTTTCTTTATTGTCAAAAATAGGCAGAGAATTACAGTGAATGGAGTCTTCATGCTCCTTTGGTTTTTTTGTTTTGTTTTGTTTTTTAGTTTTTACTGTCATCATCATCACCATCATTATTACTATTATTATTATTATTCGACTGCCTTACCTTAAGCCTTCTTGACAGGAGTGAAGCCATTAAAGGCACACAACAGGAAGCTTCTCCCACCCCCATCTCCTCTCTCCCCTCTAGCCTACCCACCTTGATAGCCATAGTCTCAGGACTAATATAGATATACAAGCAGGTCACGGAAACTTGGAGATGATACCCCCCACCCCCTGCCAGTGCCCCCAGTCAGGGGACAAATCATTAATTTCTCCCAGTAAGGCTGCTGAATTCCTAATGCCTTCTCTTCTTTGGGGAGCTGGGGGGACCCAGTCTCTGGAAGAGTATAGACTACTCTGGATAAAACAGGGCTTCTAGGTCCTGGGGATCTAGCCATCTCAGGCTCTTTCTGTACAATAATGAAGCAACTGGTCAAGGCTTAGCTGCCCCTTTATTGTTACTGAAACCCTCTGCTGATGCTGCAAGGAGCTGTGATCCTCTGCCACACACCACAGACAGACATTTAAAACAATTCCCAGAGAAGATGTCCTCCCCAAACTGCAGATGTCGCTCTTGGGGTGGGGGGAGAGGCAGAAAAGGGAGAGAGAGAGAGAGGTGGAAGAGAAAGGAGAGGGAGAGGGAGAGAAAGAAAGAGAAAGAGAAAGAGAAAGAAAGAGAGAAAGAGAAAGAGAGGACATTTTGGAAATTTAGATTAGAAGCTTTAAAAAATGCAACAGAGGCTTGTGTGAAAACAACCCTCTTTAAAGGATACTTTCTGAAAGTCATTTTTAGCCCTAGCCTAGGAGCTTGGCACATTGAAGTGCAAATTTCCCCGAGATGAACATTTGTCCTGATCTTGGCAATTCTCTCTCTGCCAATATCCTTCCCTGCCTCCCACCTTCCCTGCTTCCAGACTATGAACCTTCAAAGCTTAGGCTTTAGCCAACCAAACACTTGTGACCTCATGACTGTCAGCATAGAAAGCTGCTGAGTTAGTTTCTCTGACCCTCTGAATTAGCATATCCTAAGAGTGGGATCCTCACAAACACTATTGATTGTTTTCTGCTTCTTGTAAGAGGAGAGACGCAAATCCGTGTTTATATTCACACTTAAGGAAGGAAAACTAACACAAAGAGAGATTTTTTTTGATAAGGCAAACAAATAATTCTTTGGAATGAATAAAGCTAAGAACTGGTTCCCAGATGCACTAACAATGAATTAGGGAGGAAGAAAACGGATAGGGAAAGGTTATGCAGCAGAGGTCTCAGTAGCAAAGGTCGGCTGGTGTCTTAATTCTTCTTTCCAAGAAACCCACAGATTACTCTGAGTGAGATCATGCTACTCTTCATTATTTTTTTTATATTAGCAAAGTTTTGGAAAACATTTAAAACCATATAGGGCAGAAAACTGTTTGGGGTTTCATGGAAAACTACCTGCAGACACCTGCTCTTCTCTCATTTCCTGGAGGAATGCCTGACTCTCCTCTCTTTGCTGCAAGTTTTGAATTTGAAATAATATTTACATGTAATACTGAATTCTTGGTCTTGAATCTCTTCACAAAGATTTTCTTCTGCTTTCACCATATAAAGTCAAAACACTTGCATAGTTTTTTTAATTTTTCTCTTTAATGTCAATTTCTTAGTACTTACTTTTTTTTTTAATATAGAACACTTTAAACTGATATTGTCAAATTGGGTGTTGAAGAAACAGAAAGAAAACTGTCCATCCTGCTGGCCAGTGTGTGTGGAGTCTGAGGGAAGACACAGTGGTGTGAATGCCTTGGAGTTTCATCTGTGGCTGATGAAGGTTTGCCACTATAGGAGATTGGGAGGTTAAATTAATTAGCTTTTTCCATTACACTGCTGGCTTCTGGAGATGGTTGCCATTTTTCTGTTTAAATGTCATTATTTTTAGACCCAGTTAGCTGAAAATACAATTAAAGAGGAGATAATGTAAATCTGAAAATACAAAAAAACACTGTCTTTCATGAAAGTTGAAAAAAAGCATGAAGTGGACCAACCAAGCCATAAACATGTAACATGTAACATGGACTTTAAAGGAAGTCAAATTGACTTTTTTTTAAAAAAAAGTTGAATTGGCCAGTTGCACATTTGGATTGTTTTCTTCAGTGAATTCTTGAATCAATACTTTTGCTTCATCTTTTTATGTTCTCACTAATGTTAACATATCCAGTTACAAACTCTTGCCAGTAAGAAAGAAACCATGCCCTGATAGGCACCTTTCCAAATACATTTAAAGAATTCTACTTTCTCTTTATTTGGAATTAAGACGTTGATGGTGTGCTGCGTCACTGTAATCTCCAGTGGGTAGTGAATGGGTACACTTCCCCTACGGAGAAAACCACACCAGCAGTCTCGGTACCATTTCTGATCCTGCACCAGAAAGATGTGCATGTCCTGTGTCAGTTATGCTCTTTATTCTGCCACTGCAGAAATAGATCAGAAGAACTAGTAGCTCAGTGGCTCTATCCTGCAAATACTGAAAACAGATGTGTTTCTGTTCTACTATGGAGCAAGAAGGTAATATTAATAGGTGATAAACTGTGCATTCTAATAAAACTAGTGCAATATCACAATTTTTGATATTGTAGTTCTTTGAGGATTATTTTATTAGTCTTATAACTCATAAAGTTTTTGGTAACTCAACATCAAATATGTTTAGGATCAATATTCAGATAGCTCACAGATCATAAATAAAACCCCATTTCCCACAAATAATTGTTGTACTCTGTTTGCTCCAGGTAGTGACAGCTTTTTTCTTCTTTTGTATGAAAAGTCTAGAGTTTTAGTTGCCTATTAAGGTATTATGGTAATATAGCTTATGAAAAACATAGTTCCCTTGGTGCAGGACATGTAGGGCTGATCTCCTACATGCACTTGAGAGGTTTTGTTTGTTGCTCTGAGTTTGAATGGGTCTTCTTTCACTCAGCCACCCTGGAGCTCTTTGTTTTGGAGGCAGAAGAGAATAATGCTTTAATCCTGAGTTGTGACCAGGAGCATAGGTCTGGATCTTGGTGCCCAGAGAAAGCACATGCTCTGCTCCATACTTGCCCAGGACCCAGAGAGGAGCAACAACCTAGCCAGTGACAAAGCCCTCAGATGTCCCTGGATCAGAGTGCAAACTACTGTTCTAAAATGTATGTACTAATGTGTGTCCTAAACTTCAGGTAGTCTCAGCTGTCTGACAGTGTAAAAGCACCAATGCACTCTTAACTCAGAATATCTCTGTTTACGGAAGTTCACAGTTTAGTAAATGCTAATTGAGTTGAAGATAGAGAGTGGAACAATTAAGTCTAAAGATAGAACTCAGTAAAATAAACATCGAATTATGAGATAGCTCAAAGTATGTCTCTAGCATCCAAAAGGCCACAGCGTTAGCCTCGCATCCTCTGCCTTCCTCTATACTCTTGTAAGCTATGTCCCAAATCAAACTCATTCTTTACTTTCAGAAAGAAAGGTTCATATTATGAAACTTTGAAATCTGTACTGTGCCCTTATAGAGGTTAGGAGAGAAGAAAAAAGGAAAGAGAGAGAGAGAGAAAAGAGACAGACACAGAGAGAGACAGAGAGAAAAACAGAGACAGAGAGAGGTGGAGAGAGGAAAGAGAGAGAGGGGGTAGAGAGAGAGAGGGAGACGGGGAGAGAGAGAAAGAGAGAGAGAGAGAGAGAGAGAGAGAGAGAGAGAGAGAGAGAGAGAGAGAGAGAACATGTGTGCAGGAAAGGGAAACCCTGTAAAATTCCGCCTTGCTATAAACTGCATTTTGCTGAAAGGTTTAATACTTAAAGTCAGAAGACATTTTCCTGACTACTTTAGTTTTTGTCATTCATCTGGGAGAAATCCAGGTGGCAAATTTAATGTAACTCTATAAATTTCCCAGCATAGTCTGGTTTAATACAAGAATCTCTGAGTGGAAGAGCTACTTTTAGAAGCAAGTGCAAATCTATTTTTCTTAACAAAGGCTATTAGCATCCACTTATATATTTATTAGTTCAGAACTTTAAGGTGGGGAGACTATTGATTGATCAAAGGAGAGAATGAAATGGATGAATAATGAAGAACAGAGTTCCCTGACAGTGAGTGAAGTTCTTGTGGTGTCCTCTGTGCAGCCTTATCTCTGAAACACAACTTAAAGTTGCCTGAGAGCTCCGCTTTTGATACTGATGCAGTTAACAAAGAATGGATCCAACACTCTGGGAAAAGGAAACTTCTCTTAAATGGTAGATTCTAATATTTAAGGAAATTAATTAATCGTTTTCAATTAGCCTAAAAGGAAAATATGCTGATATATTCTGGGGAATTTCTCAGGCTTTGTGTGTGTGTGGACTGCTAGGAAATACTCTTAATAATTACATTAACTTCTTTCTGATTCAATTTGAGTGCATTTTCAAAGACATTCTGCAGAATGCACAAAGAATCCACCTTAAAAAAGAATCCCAGAAATGAAATGCTCCTAGTGTAGTTAATGCTATTATTTTTCCACAAGAGATGTGATGAAACCAGGGCTCAGAACATTTTTTTAATGTTGATAGAGCAGGCTTGAAAAAACTCATCATATAAATCAAACTGTTCTGGAGGCAAACCAGTGTTGTTCTTAAACCGCAGAGGGTCGGTGGGTGTGGTTACTGTGCACCGGCTTGAATGGTGAGTGTAGAGATTAAAATGCATTTTGCCACACTGGTTTCCAGAGGATTGTTTTGGCCTGGTGTTCGAAACCATGAGCCAAAACTTTGGTCAGTATTTTGACAACAGAGCCAGGAAAAACAAAAAAAGGCTTAGCCTGTGAAAAAGGCAAAGAAGATATAGTGAAGGAAAACAGTAGTCCCCTGCCACCACCTTACTCGATCCATATGTGAGCTTAAACACAGGAAATACCCACCATTCACCGCAATCAAGCCAGAGGCTTGTGCATCAGAAAGTGCCTTGTGGAACTAATTGGGCTCTATTAAGATTGTCATTGACATGGGAAAGCATTTTGAAATTTTAAATCAGAACATGTAATGTACATAGAACAAGATAACAACCACATTGTTGATTCAGGGCTATAAATATAGGCAAAATACCCATGTGGACATGCGAGATTTTTATGCTAGATTTCTTATACACTGTATTAATTATCATTCGGGACATGTTTATCTTCCTCTCCTTATAATGTTTGCTTTCAGCCCACAGTGTTTCCAGAGCAGGCAGATCTCACTGAGTGTATTCTGGCACCAACTTACAGGCAGAGAAAAATCCAAGCATTGCCAGTTTAAAACGATAATCAACAAAGTTCATGATACTTGCTGAAAAATCAAAGTTAAAAAAAAATAGTTCAGAATGGAGGGCCTTACAGAGAGCATTTTTATGATATTAAACAGAATAATATTTAGTGTAATATTAATGCATATACACCTTGAAGTTTGCCAACAAACATTTGGGCGAGGGTGTGCTTCCCAACTTCTATTACAGAGATCTTCAAAGATTAGCTGTCCATGGCTTGTGCTGGAGGTATACCTCTCCTTGTGACAATGTTCAAAGTCTGCCCTGCAGTCATATGTGCTTAGTTCTGACAACCACCTCCATGTTATGGTTGTCAGTCACATTTGTTTTAGAGATAAGATTAGCTTGTTGCTAATATTCTTGAGCCTAAACCCTGTATTTGGTTTGCTTTTCTCCAAACATGATTTCCCCTGACTATAGGGGACATGCTGTATTTCATCTACCTGAGATTCTTTTTAGAAGGCATTACATTGTGTAATCATTTGATTCAAGCTTTTCTTTTTTTTCTTTTCTTTTCTTTTTTTCTTTTTGTATGAAATGGAACAATGAACATGTTTTCAATATACACTGGAAGACAATTACAGGTTGAAGCCCTACTATGTGTCTCATCTGAAGGTTGATGACAGTTTTGAGTAGTAATAGTCTATTTTGTTGGTTTCAAAATATATGTATGTGTGTATGGGGTCACTTCTAGTATAGTTCGGCATGTCTCTAATTTCAAAAACAAAAGGATGGCAACTGGGGGGGAGGATGGGTATGTAATTTGTGTCTGTTGAACTTAGATTTACCATGAAGATATGGCCAAAATGGGAAGATAGGTAAGCAATAAATCATTCTAAGCTTTGATGTGTATAGGTTTGTGTGCTCAAAAATTCATAATTTTAGCAACATAAAAACTGCAATGTGAGACCAGTGAGAGGGCTCAGTGGGTAAAGGTGCTTGGTGCCAAGTCTAGTGACCTAGGTTCAATCCCTGAGATGCAAATAGTAGAAGAAGAGAATCAGTTAGTGCAAGCAAGCTGCTCTTTGACCACCATACGAGGGCCTTGACTCATGGGTGCACATACATGTGTACAAACAAATTAAATGAACAAAAATGTAATGAAAATAAGTAAAATCCATGACTTTATCTGACTTGAAAGACCTTTGAATGAATTCTGAAGGTGAAAATTTGTCATAGGAATAAACTGATTTAACCCTCAAAAGAAGCTTAGTTCTTTTTTTTTTTTTTAATCAATTATGCCATTTTTTTTCTGCATGAATTGAGTCATAGAAAAATCACTGGTAAAGCACAACTAGTGATCAGTGGCGACTGAGAAGGCATTAGGATGACTCCACCTCCAATCTTAAAAAGTGTATAGAAAATAATGAAAACACTCCTTAAGGTGATTTCAGAGTTTTAAAATCTCCACTGTCATTTATATTTCCCAGCTCTGAAAGAACGTTGTTAAAAGAGATGAAGAGCAGGCAATTGTAAATGGAAAATGGCAACCGAGAAGCTAAATCAGGACAAGACAGTGCCGATCCCTCTGCTGACAATGTTTTCTCTCAGGCAGGTCCTGTGTATACACATTCCACCAGATGGTTACTGAGGACAACTATCGAAAGGTCTCGCTGAGGCATCAAGGAGCAGGGTCTTCATAAGCATTTGGGACAGAGTCTATAGCTCAGCTAGCTTAGAGCTTTCTTGCAGACAGAGATCTGAGTGCCTGTTTCCCAAGTGCTTGGATTAAAGGTCAATGCCACCATGCCTGAGCTTTCATAATCATTTTGAAATAGACATCTTTCAAAAATGTTTACTTTGAACCATATGAAATTTTTTTTTCTTTCAGTGGGAAAAGAAGAATGCTAGGTAATATAAATGAAGAAATGAAACAAATTAGTTATTAGTATATATCAACGGAGGACTAGAATTAAGGTGGAAACAGTTGTGGGTAAAAGAGCTTTGTTTTAAACAGAAAGCCCCGAGCTTGTATGAAGCTCTCCATTTCTCCATCTGGACAATCGACGTGGTAGAAACTCAGGTCTTTGAACATCAATGGAGGCTCTGCTGTAGGTAGATATGCTAGAAATAGACTGACTTTTAATCATGCCTCAAGACAAGATAAATCATTGACCTTTGACCTCTGTGCCCTCATTTGTCCAGGGCCTAAAGACCACACCTTATCATGTGCAAATTAGATAATGTAAACCAAGTACCTAATAGAAATCTCTACACAGAGTAATTCTTCAGTAAGTGGGCATTGTGGGAAAGATTAAAGTGGGTGCAGTAGTAGCTCTGTTATTTCTGCTCTCTTAAAAATAGCACTAAATAACAAATTTTCATATGACAAAAGCTTGGGCCTACATTTTATCTCTCCTCTCAACAGGCTGTAAGTTTACATTTATTTGTCCAAGTTGGCTTTGAACTCTTGATGCTGGTCCTGCTTCTCTTTCTGAGGATTATGAGTGTGCACCATGAAATGCTACTTAAAAAATTTTATTTAATCTTAACTTTATCAATAAGACAAGTTTATATCTATATCTAACTTTATATTGGTAAATTTTAAAGATAGTTTTAGAGTTTCTTTACATGAAATAAAATTCCTCAAAATAATAGTTCTATTGTAAAGGATATAAGAATTATTAATGAGCAAATATTTTGTAATATGTAAATTACCATTTTGTTAAGCTAAAAGTCTTAATGTCAAAATTTTAAGGAAGGATCCTTAACTCTAGAAATTCAGCAAGATTACCTCATTGTCTTGAGTAGGATGACAGTACATTCAAACAGATTTAATTCTAAAATGTAACTTTGAGACAAGCCTTTCACTTAAAGCCAATTGTACATGCACATAATGTATATAAATTTCATGTAACAACTTATAAATGCCAGTGGGTAAAGCATGTGAAAGATAATATAAAATAATACTTATATCTTTAAGAGAAGACTGTCAGTTGAGAATGTTCCGGATGACAAGCACACTGTAAGGGACCAAGAAAAGATCAAGGCCTGTTGGACAGCACCTCTGCTCTTTATACTCTGACCTTTGCTATGGCACACTCGGGGTGATCTTGACTAAAAATCACCCCTGAGGGTACAATGAAATTTGCTTGTTAAAACATTTAAGTGTTTTTTCAGGAGAGCACACATCACATGCTGCTGTCTTTCTGCCATGGAATCAAAGCTTTCACTGATTCTTCAGATAAATATCATATATCAGTGCTCATGAAAAAGTCTGCTCAGAACCCAAGTTCCCATTAATCAATGCTGCCTTTGTTTTCAAATAATCAATTAAAATGTAACCCAAGAGAATCTGCAGAGAAGCCATAGTTAAGTTATGGAAGGTAATCTAGAACTCAAATATTACAAAGTAAGAAATTTGTATTTGTTTTTATGCAGTTCTTAATTTTTTTTTATTTTTTGTATTATAAACTGTGTTCTGTTTTGAAGTTCACTTATGTCTAAGATATCACCATAAATCTTATTTTCTAAGCAAGGATACTTTGAAAATGGTTATATTAGACAAGCAGTGATTGGAAGATTTTCCAAAACGTTTTTTAAAAAAGTCAACTGTGATTAGCTTGCTGAAAAATAGAGAGCAGTGTATTAAGGCAAAATAAATCACTCTTGAACCAAAAAGTCCAGGATTAGAAATAAACTAATTAAAATAAGAACAGTACAATGGATGCTTAAAAAATCAAACATTTTAATCAAGCCAAGGGAATATTAGTTATTTAGAAGAAAATATGAAGAGACAAAATGGGTGGCAGGCAACTTAGAAATGAGGAGCATGGGGAATGGCTTCCTGTCTTGACTCTTGAGCCTTAGAGGAGGAGGCAGCAGCTGGACAGAAGGAGCTGCTGCAGTTAATATTGTATACTGCTCTGCAGAGAACCTGAGTTTGTTTCCTTGTATGTATGTCCAGTGGTGTACAATGACCTATAACTCCAAGTCGAACGGATGTGATGGTCTCTTCTTCATTTGACAAAACCATTCACAGACTCATGTGTACATATAACCTAAAATAAAACCAACCAATAAATCAAGAAAAAAAGGAGGAAGAAAAGATAGTGGAACAGGGAAATGAAGACATGGAACCAAAGGTTTCACAAAGCTGGTCAAAACTATAGGTTTATAAATTGTCTAATGACACATGGGCCTAGGGTCTGGAAATCTGGGTAAGTGGTATTATTATCTAATAGGAGATAGTATTAGGTAGAAAGGTTAGAGTGAGGAAACAGGGGAATCAGGAATTCAGACTTTCACATGTCATCCTCAAGAGACATATTAGCTACTCTAGAAGAAATGCTGTGTGGCTAACGCGGCTCAAAATAGATGATGCTACGTCATGGTGAATGACTGTGTGGCTAACTCAGCTCACAATAGATATGCTACGTCATGGTGAAAGACTGTGTGGTTAACTCAGCTCACAATAGATATGCTATGTCATGGTGAAAGACTGTGTGGCTAACTCGGCTCACAATAGATATGCTACGTCATGGTGAAAGACTGTGTGGCTAACTCGGCTCACAATAGATATGCTACGTCATGGTAAAAGACTCACTTTCACTGTTTCTAGGGTGACCACTGTATGCCTCCCTAAGTGACTTATGTACTAAGTGGCATTTTGAATGTGTACATAATACTATTTTGAAACGCTTTACTACATTTATTTATTATTTAGGGATGTGTGTATGCAAGTAGGTGTGTGTGTGTGTATGTGTGTGTGTGTGTATGTGTGTGAAGAACCTTTTCCAACTGAGTCATAGCACCAGCCTCATCATACTTTTAGAAATTAAACTTGCTAAAATATAAGGATTAAAGAGAGTCAAAGAAGGTATGGAAAGTAAATGTCTCCATGGTTTCAGACTTAGGATTTGACATAATATTAGACAATGAGGATGTGGATACATATCATTTGAACCAGTGGAAGATCATTTAAGAAGTAAGGATAAAGGTTTGTGAAGATTTAATTATTTCTATACTAATATGCACGATGTCATTCAAGGAATGATTTGAGCATATGGCAAGCAGCAGCAAGCTAAAGGAGGTTAAAAACCCAGGCAACTGGCGCATATCTGAAGCTGTGTAAGTACAGAAATGTTTGGCCATTAATACCACATGCTGCTGAAAGGCCAAGATGAGAACTAATAACTGATCATTGGAGCCACCAGTCCACAAGTCATCAAGGACTTTGAGAGAAGATGGCAGCATGGAATGACAAGGGTGAATTTGTGATTTCAGGGCTTTCAGGAGTGGATGAGAGAGTTATACTTCTGGAAGTGGCCACCCCAACTAATGTTTGTATTAAAAAAGCTCAAAAATATGAACAAAATGTTTGATTTTCTAGAAGCAACAATTGCCACTGAAATGTTCGGCCACTTCAGAAATATGAGGAGAGGCTGCAAGTTGGGAAAGAATCTTTAAAATGTCTCTACTTGTGATCCTTTTCATCTGAGACATTATATGTAACCCTGGGATGTATACAAAAGAAGCATTTACTGAAAATAAATTGCAAAATCATTACTTTAAAATATTTGGGCTCCACACCCAAAAAGTGCCAGGAAAGAGCTAGCTTCCCAGGAGTCCAGACAAGCCTGTAAATATAGGAAAAACCACCACTGCTGTTCAGAGGGACCCATCCAGAACTCTCAGGACACAGGAACTGAGGAGATGCCTGGGACAGGAGCCTTCCAGTTACCATCTGCACCTGGAGCTGTTCCTGTGCCCAGCATTACATACTCAAATAATGCTAGGAGAGAGCTGGTCTCCCAGGAATGCCAACACACTTGTGAGCACAGGTAAGACCACCATTTCTCTATAAATTTCTGGCCCAAGAGGGGCCCTCCTATAGCCATCAGGACAAAGAAACCAAAGAACAGCTCAGGACAGGATCCTCCTGGTTTCTGTCTAGCATCCTAGAGCTGACCCTGTACCACAGATCTCCATACCTAAATTTCTCCTGGAGAGAACTGGTCTCCCAGGAGTACTGACACAAAAGCTTAAAGGAGGGACAAGCCAGAGGCAGAGACAGCAAGACCAGTTAATACCAGAGATAAACAAATGGCAAAAGGTAAGGGCAAGAACATAAGCAACAGAAACCAAGGCTACTTGGTATCATCAGAATCCAGTTCTCCTACCACAGGGAGCCCTGGATACCCCAACACACCAGAAAAGGAAGACTCTGATTTAAAATCACATCTCACGATAATGATAGAGGACTTTAAGAAGGACATAAATAGTTTCCTTAAAGAAATATAAGAGAACACAGGTAAACAGGTAGAAGCCCTTATAAAGGAAACACAAAAATCCCTTAAGGAAAACATGACAAAACAGGTAAAGGAACTGAACAAAACCATACAGGATCTGAACATGGAAATAGAAACAATAAAGAAATTACAAAGGAAGTCAACCCTGGAGATAGAAAACAGAAAAGAGAGTAGGAGTCATAGATGTAATAATCACTAAAAGAATACAAGAGATAGAAGAAAGAATATCTGGTGTAGAAGATAACATAGAAAACATTGACACAACAGTCAAAGAAAATGCAAAGTGCAAAAATCTCCTAACCAAAAATCTCCTAACCCAGAATATCCAGAAAATCTAGGATACAATGAGAACACCAAACCTAAGGATAATAGGTATAGGAGAGAGTGAAGATTCCCAACTTAAAGGGCCAGTAAATATCTTCAACAAAATTATAGAAGAAAACTTCCCTAACTTAAAGAAAGAGATGCCCATGAACATACAAGAAGCCTACAGAAATCCAAATAGATTGGACCAGAAAAGAAATTCCTTCCTTCACATAATAATCAAAACACCAATGCACAAAACAAAGAAAGGATATTAAGAGTAGTAAGGGAGAAAGGTCAAGTAACATATAAAGGCAGACCTACCAAAATTACACCAGACTTCTCACCAGAGACTATGAAAGCTAGAAGATCCTGGGCAGATGTCATACAGATCCTACAAGAACACAAATGCCAGCCCAGGCTACTATACCCAGCAAAACTCTCAATTACCATAGATGGAGAAAACAAGATATTCCATGACAAAACCAAATTTATTCAATATCGTTCCACAAGTCCAGCCCTACAAAGGATAATAGATGGAAAACCTTAACAGGAGAGAAACAACTCCCTAGAAAAAAATAAGAAAATAATCTTTCAACAAACCCAATAGAAGATAGCCACACAAACAAAAGTAACATAAAAAAGAACAGGAAGCAACAGTCACTATTTCTTAATATCTCTTAACATCAATGGACTTGATTCCCCAATAAAAAGACATAGGCTAACAGACTGGATATATAAACAAGACCCAGCATTTTGCTGCATACAGGAAACCCACCTCAATGTCAAAGACAAAGACTATCTCAGAGTAAAGGGCAAGAAAACAAATTTTCAAGCAAATGGTCCCAAGACACAATCTGGAGTAGCCATTCTACTATTGGATAAAATCGACTTTCAACCAAAAAGCCATTTAAAAAAGATAAGGAAGGACACTTCATACTCTACCAAGAAGAATTCTCAACTCTGAATATCTATGGTCCAAATGCAAGGACACCCACGTCCATAAAGGAAACTTGAATAAAGCTCAAGGCAACGGTGCACCTCACACAATAATAGTGGGAGACTTCAACACCCCACTCTCATCAATGGACAGATCATGGAAACAAACTAAACAGAGACACAGTGAGGCTAACTGAAGTGATGAACCAAATGGCTTTAACAGATATCTAAAGGACACTTTATCCTAAATTAAAAGAATATACCTTCTTCTCAGCACCTCATGGTACCTTCTCCACAATTGACCATATAATCAGTTACAAAACAGACCTCAACAGATATAAGAAGATTGAAACAATCCCTTGCCTCCTATCAGATCATTGTAGATTAAAGCTGTTCTTCAATAGCAACAAAAACAACAGAAAGCCTACATATACACGGAAGCTGAACAATACTCTACTCAATGATAACTTGGTGAAGGAATAAATAAAGAAAGAAATTAAAGACTTTTTAGAATTTAGTGAAAATAATAGTACAACATAACCAAACTTATGGGACATTATGAAAGCAGTGTTATGAGGAAAACTCAAAGCTCTGAGTGCCTTCAAAAAGAAACTGGAGAGAGCATTCATTAGTAGCTTAACAGCACACCTGAAAGCAAAAAAACTGAAAATAAAAAGAAGCAAATACACCCAAGAGAAGTAGATGGCAGGAAATAATCAAACTCAGGGCTGAAACCCACCAAGTAGAAATAGAAAGAGCTATACAAAGATTCAACAAAACCAGGAGCTAGTTCTTTGAGAACATCAAAAAAGAAAAAAAAAAAAAGATAAACCCTTACTTGACTAACGAGCGGGCACAGAGACAGTATCAAATTAACAAAATCAGAAATGAAAAGGGAGATATAACAACAGAAACTGAGGAAATTCAAAACATCATCAGATCCTACTACAAAAGCCAATACTCAACACTACTGGAAAATCTGGATGAAATGGATAATTTTCTAGACAGATACCAAATATCAAAGTTAATTCAGGATCAGATAACCTATCTAAACAGTCCCATAACCCCTAAAGAAATAGAAGCAGTCACTAAAAGTCTCCCAACCAAAAAAAAAAAAAAAAAAAAAAAAAAGCCCAGGACCAGATGGGTTTAGTGCAGAATTCTATCAGACCTTCAAAGAAGACCTAATACCAAACCAATACTCTTCAAACTATTCCACTAATTCAAACAGAAGGAACACTACCCAATTCATTCTATGAAGCCACAGTTATGCTGATACCAAAACCTCACAAACATACAACAAAGTAAGAGAATGTCAGACCAATTTTCCTTATAAGCATTGATGCAAAAATACTCAATAAAATTTTTGCGAACTGAATCCAAGAACAAGTTAAAATGATCATTCACCACGATCAAGTAGGCTTCATCCCAGGGATGCAGGGATTCTTCAATATACAGAAATCCATCAATGTAATCCATCACATAAACAAACTCAAAGAAAAAAACTACATGATCATCTCATTAGATTCTGAAAAAGCATTTGACAAAATTGAACATCCCTTCATGTTAAAAGTCTTGGAAAGATCAATAATTAAAGGCCCATATCTAAACATAGTAAAAGCAATATACAGCAAACGAGTAGCCAACATCAAACTAAATGGAGAGAAACTTGAAGCAATCCCACTAAAAACAGGGACTAGACAAGGCTGTCCTGTCTCTCCCTACTTATTCAACATAGTACTTGAAGTTCAAGCTAGAGCAATTAGACAACAAGAGGCCAACGGGATACAAATTGGAAAGGAAGAAGTCAAACTATCACTATTTGCAGATGATATGATAGTATACTTAGTGACCCAAGAAACTCCACCAGAGAACTCCTAAACCTGATCCTCCTTTCCTGATAACTTCAGGAAAGTGTCCAGATATAAAATTAATTCAAATAAATCAGTATCCTTCTTCTATTCAAAGGATAAGCAGGCTGAGAAAGAAATTAGGGAAATAACGCCCTTCACAATAGTCACAAACAATATAAAGTATCTTGGTGTGATTCTAACCAAACAAGTGAAAGATCTGTATGACAAGAACTTCAAGTATCTGAAGAAAGAAATCAAAGAACTCGGAAGGTGGAAATATCCTCATGGATTGGCAAGATTAATATAGTAAAAAAGTTCATCTTGCCAATAGCAATCTACAGGGTCAATGCAATCCCCATCAAAATTTCAACACAATTCTTCATAGAGTTAGAAAGATAAATTCTCAAATTAATTTGGAATAACAAAAAAAAAAAAAAAAAAAAAAAAAAAACAGTATAGTGAAAATTATTCTCAACAATAAAAGAACTTCTGGGGGAATCATCATCCCTGATCTCAAGCTGTATTATAGAGCAATAGTGGTAAAAACTGTATGGTATTAGTACAGTGACAGGCAGGTGGATCAATGGAATAGAACTGAAGACCTAGAAATGAACCCACACACCTATGGTCACTTGATCTTTCACAAAGTGGCTAAAACCATCCAGTGGAAAAAAGACAGTATTTTCAACAAATGGTGCTGGTTCAACTGGTGGTCAACATGTAGAAGAATGCAAATTGCTCCATTCTTATCTCCTTGTACAAAGCTCAAGTCCAAGTGGATTAAGGACCTCCACATAAAACCAAATACATTGAAACTTATGGAAAAGAAAGTGGGGAGAGCCTTGTACATATGAGCACAGGGGAAAATTTCCTGAACAGAACACAAATTGCTTATGCTCTAAGATCAAATACGACAAATGAAACCTCATAAATTTGCAAAGCTTCTGTAAGTACTGTCAATAGGAGAAAATGGCAACCAACAGATTGGAAAAAAATCTTTACCAATCCTACGCCTGATAGAGGTCTTATATCCAATATGTACAAAGAACTCAAGAAGTTAGATTCTAGAGAACCAAATAACCCTATTAAAAAATGCGGAATAGAGGGCTGGTGAGATGGCTCAACAGGTAAGAGCACTTACTGCTCTTCTGAAGGTTCTGAGTTCGGATCCTAGCAACTACATGGTAGCTCACAACCACCCGTAGTGAGATCTGACTCCCTCTTCTGGTGCGTCTGAAGATAGTGAGAGTGTTTTATGCCAGAGAGAGCTTGACAGAGCAAGTGGGGCAGAGCGAGCAGGGCCAGAGTGAGCTGGGCCAGTCTGAGTTCAGTTCCCAGCAGCCACATGATGGCTCATGGCCATCTGCACAGCTACAGTGTACTCATACACCTAAAATAAATAAATAAATCTTTTAAAAAAATGGGGAATAGAGATAAACGGAGAATTCTCAGCTGAGGAAACTTGGAATGGCTGAGAAACACCTAAAGAAATGTTCAACATCCTTAGTCATCATCCTTGATGACTAAGGCAAATCAAAACACCCCTGAGATTCCACTTCATACCAGTCAGAATGGCTAAGATGAAAATTTCAGGTGACAACAGATGCTGGCAAGGATGTGGAGAAAAAGGAGCACTCCTCCAGTGCTGGTGGGATTGCAAGTTGGTACAACCACTCTGGAAATCAGTTTGGCAGTTCCTCAGGAAACTGGACATAGTACTACCTGAGGACACAGCTATACCACTCCTGGGCATATACCCAGAAGATTCTCCAACATGTAATAAGGACACATGTTCATAGCAGCCATATTTATAATAGCCAGAAGCTGGAAAGAATCCAGATGTCCTTCAGCCAAGGAGTGGATACAGAAAATGTGGTACTTTTACACAATGGAGTACTACTCAGCTATTAAAAACAACAACTTCATGAAATTCTTAGGCAAATGGATAGAACTTGAGAATATCATCCTGAGTGAGGTGACTGAGTCCCAAAGGAACAAACATGGTCTGTACTCACTGATAAGTGGCTATTAGCCCAAAAGTTTGAAATACCAATGATTCAATTCACAGACCATATGAAGCCTAAGAAGAAGGAAGACCAAAATGTGGATGCTTCAGTGCTTTTTTAGAAAGGTGAATAAAATACTCACAGGAGGAAATTTGGAGACAAAGTATGGAGTAGAGACTGAAGGAAAGGCCATCCAGAGATTGCTCCACTTGGGGATCCATACCATATATAGCCACCAAACCTGGATGTTATGGTGGATTCCCAGAAGTGCTTGCTGATGGAAGCCTGAGATAGCCTGAAAGGCTCTGTCAGAGCCTGAGAGATACAGAGGTGATGCTCGCAGCCAACTATTGGACTGAGCTCAGGGGTCCCTGATGGAGGAATTAGAGAAGGGACTAAAGGAGCTGAGGGAGTTTGCAGCCTCATGGAAGGAGCAACAGTGTCAACCAGACAGCCCCCCCCCCCCGGGCTCCTGGGGATTGGACCACCAGCCAAAGAATACAGATGGAGCAACCCATAGCAGTGAACACATATGTGATAGAGGATGGCCTTGTTGACATCAGTGGGAGAAGAGGCTCTTGGGTCTGAGGGTGTTCGATGTCCCAGTGTAGGGGAATGCCAGGGCGGAAGGATGGCAGTGGGTGGGTGGGGAAGCACCCTCATAGAGACTGTGGGATGGGAGGATGTTTCTGAAGGGGAGACCTTGGAAAGGGGAAAACATTTGATAAACATTGATAAAGAAAATATCCAATCAAAAAAAGGGCTATGGGGAAAATATTTTTAATAAATATATAAGCACACACACATAAATGGAAATTTTTTGGAATGCCTTGCAGGCTACAGTCCAAACAACTCAACAATTGCTAGTTGTTAATGGAAGCTCAAAGAATCTAGTAGTTGCTCAATCCAAACCTGGTCATCTATATATGCTGGAATCCTGAAGAGGTAGAATCCAATGCCAGTGATGGAATGGTTGTGCTCAGGGTCTCACTATGTAGCACTAACTGGCCTGAAACTGGATATATAGACCATGTTAGCCTTTAGATCACAGCAATCCACCTACCTCCACTTTTGAGTGCTGGAATAAAGGAAGTGGACCACATGTCAAGGCAAATAGATTTTTCTATTTATTAATGATAAAAGGCAATTTGTGTATTATTACTGAGGTATATAATTTTATTAGTGTAGCACAATATAATCTACATTTTTGTTTAATTCTTCTATGCTGGTATATTTAATTCTTAGATGATGGTAGAAACTGTTAAAAGTTTTTATTTTCTGTAAAGTATTGTGCTTCCATAAAAGCAGAAAAATTTGCATGAACAGAAAAAACACTACAATTTATTATGCAGGATACTCTCAAGTCTGAGCCCAGTGATCTCAAGCAATGTTAATTGGTATTGCGTAACCTCTGGGTATGCACAATGATGAATGCACGCGTTACATGTTCAGAACCACTGCGGTACAGTCACACAATACAACGCAGGTAAGTCCTGACTGAAAGACCTCAGAGTCATTACATATTTGTTTTAAAATTTATTTTTGTCTCTAGGTATTCAGAAAGCCTTCGCTGTCGCCTAATTGTTTTATGATACCATATTTAGTTTCACCCTCCCTTATGTGCTCCTGATCCAACATTTAAGAAGCTTCGGAATAGAGAAAAGAGACTTGTGGCTCTGGGTGTATTTGTTGACAGGAAAGTGTGCTTGGGAAGACCAGTAGTGATTCATTCTAGCAGATTCAGAGATGTTGGAAGCCAACTTGGTTAAATATTCTGGAGGTTTACAGCTGAAAAGGGAAAAGAGGATTGGGGTAGGGAGATAGCTGAGTCAATAAAGTACTTGCTAAACAAACTTTAGAATTTGAATTTTAGATCCAGTATCTATAAAAAATTGACATAATACCTTGCATGTGCAACCCTAACCGTGGTGGGGAGACAGGCACGGTGCCTTGCTTTTGCTGGCTGATCTAAGTTAATTAGTTAGTGAGTTCCAAGTCAAGTGATAGGTTATCTCTTGAAAAAGAAAGGTGGAAAGTCCCTTTAAAAAGATGATGAAGACCACCAAGATGAGCTTGTAGTCTTTGACACCAGTGAAAACATATGCACACACAACCTGCATGCAAGTGTGCACATGTGCACAAAAGACAAGGAAGGGACAAAAAGAGGCCGAAATCAAACTTAGCTCACACAGCTTTTATTCACCTTGCCTAAAACTGGAAATTAGATTTAAATAATCTATGTTTGTTATTTCCTTGTGTTTTTGACATTAGGAAAAAAATCTTTCAATTGTATAAATAAGTAGATTTGATAAAATAAAATTATATAACATACATTTTTCTTGACCACAGTAGAATTGGATAAATGCCCAAAGGATTATAAGTCACAATACCACAGAAATGCTTGTGTATATGTGACCTTTAATGTTTTTAAATGCATAACATTTTTTCTCACATGATGTTTGGTCTTATCCCAGTGAAAGTTTCAAATGTACTTGGGAAGAATGTGTGTGCTAAATGTGTATGGGAAGCTCTATAGACGATGTTTATCAATGTTCTTTGAGTTTTTTATGCTCTTGCTCATTTATCCATAACTACTTCTATTAAATACCCTTGACTGAAATATGATTGAAAATTAGTTTTCCCATTACATATTTCAATTTTGGTTTCTTATATTTTGAACCTCTCTTATTAAGCTTAGAGTTGTTATACCATTGGCAAGGTGTCTGTTTAGGACCTCAGAATTATCTCTTTTTTTCTAGTAATGCTTCTCTTAAGTCTCATCTTTCTGGTATTAATATATAGAACCCAGGCTTCTGCTTATTCATTTTACATTGCTCATTTTCCCATTTCTTGTTTATTTTTAGAGTTGTTTCCTTTTTTCTTAGATGTTTATTTATTTATTAACTTTTATTGCATTATGATGAGAAAAGTTACATGATTTCAATTTATCTGAATTTGTTAACATTTAAAAACATATTTTAAGTAAATATAATTAAATCACATTCTTGCTTCCCTTTTGTACCTCAACTCCTCCCAGACACCCCGTTCAATACCTACAATATCATTTTTTGTCATATTCTTTAAAATTTATGAAATATTGTAACAATAAAAATAAGTATTATAAAAGTTGTTTGATATAAAACAAAAATCAATTTAACAGTTTTATGTAGATGCTTATCTACAGGAATACTGAAAATACATGTTTTTCTCAATATAAATTTTAAATAACTCCAAACATATTAACTGTATATTTCAAAATAATATATCACTACTAGTATTTTCTTAAATGAACATGAATATATAAAGTCTTTTTGCTTGTTTTTTATTTAGTAGAGCTTAAAATCTTGGCTCTTACCGTGGTACAAGCCCAAAATAAGAACAATTCTTAGACATTGGATTTCATTTTAATAAGGCTGTAGTTCAATGACCCTCACATCACCAAAGGATTTTACCTCCATCGTAGCTAAGCTGAGAGTTGACAGTTCTGCTGTGCCAAGGGATGAATTGTAGGCACGATTTTTGGATAGACTTCCTGCTATGGTCAAAGCTATTTGAATTGAGTGAGTGACTTTATTCTCAGCCCACAGAGAACAGGTTACATTCATTTAAGAAATGGTGTGCGAATTAAGATGGACTATCCATAAAGTCATTCACCAACTGTTTCAATGAGCAATGGTTCTGCTTGGAGGGTGGCACAGAAATTAGGTGAGAGTAAGAATCTGGTTCATTGGCTGTGATAATTTTGAAAAGCATTCATCTCAGAGAAAGAGTAACTTATAAAGTTCTCTTCTTCATACTTGATACAAGAGTTACAAATGTCAAGCAAAGCATTCAGTCTCACTCTTTGTTGTTCTCTTACAAGCCCCCTCCCAATTTGATTGTCTATGTTTCTTTTGGATATAGAAATACTTTTGAAATATGTAAACTGTTCTGCAAACCAGAGTTAAGTGTAAAAACATGAAATAAACAATTCTACTTATAGAGAGGCTGAGATAGGAGAAGCAAGATTTCAAGACCATTACGTTGTACACAGCAAGACACTGTCACATACAAACAAGCTGAAAGTGTGTATGGATTGTACAATATTGGACCTATTCCTCCAATTACCAAATTAGAGAGGCTATTGGATGACAGTCAACAAATTTACATTTCTTCACATTTTTGGATTTCATTCAATTGGGATATGTTGGTTATATTAATTTTCATATTAAGATATTAAGAAAAAATTGTTACTTCCTGTTGTTTTGTTGTAAGAGGTGGAATTAGGTTTGTGTGGGTTTGTCGAAAGACTAATTTCTTGCTTCTTCTAGGGTGTAGTTTTGCTCCTTATGTTGATGTTTTCCATCTATTATCCTTTGTAGGACTGGACTTGTGGAAAGAAATAGTGTAAATTTTGTTTTGTCATGGAATATCTTGTTTTCTCCATCTATGGTAATTGAGAGTTTTGCTGGGTATAGTAGCCTGGGCTGGCATTTGTGTTCTTGTAGGGTCTGTATGACATCTGCTCAGGATCTTCTAGCTTTTATAGTCTCTGTTGAGAAGTCTGCCGTAATTCTGATAGGCCTGCCTTTATATGTTACTTGCCTTTTTTCCCTCACTGCTTTTAAAATTCTTACTTTGTTTAGTGCATTTGGTGTTTTGATTATTATGTGATGGGAGAAATTTCTTTTCTGGTCCAGTCTGTTTGGAGTTCTGTAGGCTTCTTGTATGTTCATGGGCATCTCTTTCTTTAGGTTAGGGAAGTTTTCTTCTATAATTTTGTTGAAGATATTTACTGGCCCATTACATTGGGAGTCTTCACTCTCTTCTATACCTATTATCCTTAGGTTTGGTCTTCTCATTGCATCCTGGATTTCCTGGGTGTTCTGGGTTAGGAGCTTTTTGCTTTTTCCATTTTCTTTGACTATTATGTCAACATTTTCTATGGTGTCATCTGCCTCTGAGATTCTCTCTTCTATCTCTGGTATTCTCTTGGTGACGCTTGCATCTATGACTTCTGATTCTTTTCCTAGGTTTTGTATCTCCAGGGTTGTCCCTCTTTCTGATTTCTTTATTGTTTATATTTCCATTTTTAGATTCTGGATGGTTTTGCTCATTTCTTTCACCTGTTTGATTGTGTTTTCCTGTAGTTCTTTAAGGGACTTTTGTGTTTCCTCTTGAAGGGTTTCTAGTTGTTTATCTGTGTTCTCCTGTATTTCTTTGAGGGTGCTAATTATGTTTTTCTTTAAGTCCTGTATCATCATCATGAGAAGTGGTTTTATATCTGAATCTTAATTTTACTTTTCCAGTGTGATGGTGTGTCCAGGACATGCTACGGTGGGAGTATTGGGTTCTGATGATGTCAAGTAACCTTGGTTTGTGTTGTTTATTTTCTTACACTTGCCCCAGTCATCTGGTTATCTCTAGTGCTACCTGCCCTTCCTAAATCTGACTGGAACCTGTTGTTCCTGTCATCCTGCCTGTGTCAGAACTCCTCAGAGTCAAGCTGTCTCTGTGATCCTGTGATTTTGTTATCCTGTGATCCTAGGCTTGTTAGAGTACCTGGGAGTGGAGCTCCCTCTGGGTGTTGTGGGACTCATGGAGCTTGCTCCCAAGGTCTGCTCTAGAGTTGTTTCTTATAGGTAGTAGATGGCTGTGTTTTGTTTTCGAATTCAACAATGTGTACTTATCAATTGAAGAATTTAGGCCATTTATTAATAATGTGATTTATTTTAAATCTACCATCTTATTATTTTATGTATTTATTTTATCTTGTCTTGAATAGGACAAACAAAATAAGACTGCTTATATAACCTTCAAGACCCAGTTAAAAATGAAAATGTATGGCTCCTTTTCAATAAATTTTAGTATTTTGATGACATCAGAGCATTAAACAGAAGATGGGTCCTTCAAAGCCACTACACACATAAGCTCATAGCTCAAAGGCCTATGAAACTGCTTCTGTACTATTTGCTTTTATTTTCCTCTATTGTCCTTTTCCATTCTTTTGGATTTTTTTTTAAATTAATTTTCATCCTCTTTTACTGTTGATCTATTAACTTTAGCTCTTTGTACTGTTATTCCATTGATTGCTAGAAAACATAAATGTATACATATGTATGTGTGTTTGTACATACTGCATTACGACATGCTCACATATGCTTGTATGTATACGTGTATGTGCCTTTAGGCATCTTTAGTCTTGTTTATCTTCCATTGTTCCTTTGCATTTAAGACATTTTATCATTCAAATCACAAAATAATTTGAAGAGTCAGCATACTTTGTTCATATTACTCTGTTTATTTTTCTTTTAAGTTTTAACCTTCTGTAGGTTAATAATTTCAATGAAATTTACAAAAAGAATTGGTTGTTATTGTCCAGGTATTTTTACCCTTTACTTTCCCTTTTCTCTTATTCAGTGATTCCAAGAATGTGTACTTGCTTTGTCAAAGCCCACTCACTGCACATAGATCATCGGTCCTTTGTCAGTTGCCCTTTGGCTCCAGTTTCGTTTCAAAGGCTTTCCATGTTTAGGCCTTCAGACTGGTCAATGTTTTCCTACAATGATCAACCTACAATCTAGTTTGTATTTGTCTCGTTACAACTCTAATTTTCACATCTAGAAATTTCATTTATGTCATATTTATGCTCACTTATCTGTTTTGCACTACTAATGACTGAACCCAGGACATTGTACATGTTCCTCAAGGGTTCTCCAGGTCAAGAACCATTTTTCAATATAATATTTTTATTTGTTCTTTGAGAATTTCACACAGACATATGATGTATTGTAATCATATTCAGCTTCCACCTCTTCTTAGTCCTCCTATACCTGTTGCCTCCACACACTGACTTTCAACTTTATAGCCTCTTATTATTTTATTTTATTTTATTTTATTTATATATAGTCTCATTATGTACACCAGCCTCAAATTCTCAGAGATCCACCTGCCTTCCAATGCTGGGATTAAAGGTGTATGTCACTATAACCAGTTATTATTTGTGCTGTATTATTTGTATTATTGGACTCACTGAGTCTAATTTGTGTTGTCCATATCGATATGGGGCTGAGGCCATCAACTGGACATGGGCCTACAAGAGGCCATAACCATAAAGACTGTCCTTCATTTAGCACCCATGAAGTGTCAATAGCTCCTTAGTAAGGCGATTCTTAACCTTTACATCTTAAGCATAATCATTTCTCTAAGTCAAGAACCATTCAGTGTTAAGATAATATTCTGTTAATTCTATGAATTATGGTACATCAGAGTTTTATGTTAAAATCATCCAGATGAATTTTCTCTTCATGGTAGCTTCACCCTTCCTGTTGATTTGTAGGCATGTAGCCTTTTATTTGACACCAACCAATGGCTGTCTTTCTTTTTTAATTGCTTGGTATTTTGTATTTCTATGCATCTTCCAAATTTTGTTTTTGGATTTAGTTAAGTTATTTGGAACCAGTTGGATCTGTTTGGATCTTCTTTCAGGGTTAATTGTCCTCTGCTAATTTAATGGCTGATGCTTTTGTCACGGATATTTCCCCTTTGGCTGTTGGAAACCCCCAGGGTATTCTTCCTGTCCCTGGAGTTTCAGAAGATCCATGCTTTCTAATATTTGGGGGATCTTCCTATGCACTTTCCTCATGTGCACATGCTTATCAGTACTCCAGAGTGCTGGAGGGAAGACATTTGCAAATCTCTAGAATTCCTTCCCTAAAGAACTTCCCTAAAGATCTTTACTCTTAGGCTGGGCAGTGGTGGCATATGCCTTTAATCCCAGCACTTGAGAGGCAGAAACAGACGGATTTCTGAGTTCAAGGCCAGCCTGGTCTACAGAGTGAGTTCCAGGACACCCAGGGCTATATAGAGAAAACCTGACTCAAAAAAATGAAAACAAACAAACAAACAAACAAACAAAAAACCCTCTGCTCTTTAGAATTCTGTTTTATAGAATCAGTTATTTGTGTTTTCTCTGGCAGCCTCACAATTCAGGAATACACCTGACTCTACCTGAGCTCATCTTCCCAAATCACAGCCTAGAAACCTTTTCTATTCAGTTGAAGAAGAAAACATGACTTACCTCAGTGGGGCTTTGTCCCTCAGAGATCGTCGCTGTGTTTCTTTATGTCTGAGTGCATGCAAATTTTTCCCCATGTATGTTTTTTATTTTCTTTTTAGACTTTTTCTTGAGTGAGAGATTAAATCTGATTTCTGTTACTTAATTTTGTCTATGGGCAAAATTAACCTTGCATTTTAATGAGTCAAGAGTATATATAACCTCTGGGATAATTAGTAACAAAATACCATTTCATTTCAAAACCAATAAAGATGTAGAAGGGGAGAAATAGCCTGAAATATGGCAAGAATGAAGTAAAAAACTAATGAAGGAAGTCCTAGTGAATTGGAGATTTAAATTCTAATACATTTGTAATTAAAAATTAAGGATAGTTAATTATGTAATCAAAAGGCAAATGTAACACTGGATTAAGCATAATCTAAACCATATGCTGTTTTTAAGTGTTAGTAATGAATACATAAAAATATAATATTATTTGAAAGTCAAATAATAGAATAAAGATTTGCCCTGCTTTAGTTAATTGCCATTACTGACTAGATTTTGCACCACCTAAGCACCACTTCTGTGCATGTATGCAAGCCCACTTTTAGAGAGTCTTGGCTATGGAGAGAAAAACTCACCTTGAACCTGGATTGCATCACACCATTGCCAGGGGTCTTAGACTTAATAAACAGGAGGAAATGAGTTGATTATATTCTTATACTTCAGTCTGTAGACTAGAGATGCAATGGACCACCTGCTTCATGGTCAGTCTGCCTTGCCAAAGGTTTTTGCTGGAACACCTTCCTTGCTGTTATGGACTGTTTCTTCAACCTATCAGCAAAAAATAAAGCCCCTTTCAGCTGCTTTTGTCAGAGGAATTGAAACAGTAATAAATGTGGAAAATTGGTACCAAGAAATGAGTCATTGCTATGATAGTCTAGACCATGTGGGCATAGGCTGTTGTAACTGGTTTGTGGGAGAAATGTGAAAGATTCTAAAAGCATAGGCTAGAAAAGCTAGAATGTTGTAGGACATGATGATGGGAGATGTAGAACTGGAGGGCAAAGAGAATGGGATGCCAGACAGTAGACTGTGTGCATGAGGTTAATTGGAAGAGTAAGGACTCTGAACAGGCACTGTACGAGAAGTATTACCGTGTTCTGGCAAATAATTTTCCTGCATCACGCTTATGTCTTGCTAACCAAAGAAAAGCTGAATTTAAAAGCAATGGAAGAACATGTTTGATGGAGAGAATTTGAAGGGAGTATAGTAGTAGCTAGTCTGTGTCATGGTAACTGCTCACTACCTCGTAGGCGTTTATAGGAAAGAGAGCAACAAGAGGATCAAGAAGACATGAACATGTGTAGTGTTCGGCAAGGAAAGAAGGAGAGTTTATATTATAGACGAAGAAACTACAGACAATATGTTTGTAAAGTTAAAGGCTCACTGTGATTAAAGGGAAATCTTTCACTTTGCCCTAAGAAAAATATGAAAGTTTCCCTAAAGGTAAGATCTTACTCGTTGAAGGCTCTAGCTTGCAGAAAAAGTGCAAATTTGTTTGAGAAAAGCTTGCTTGAGAATTCCGCTGAAAGGGTTCACTTCTTGAAAACTACCATGTAGAGAATTGTTTTCCCAGGTGCAGATGCCAAGGAGTGCAGAAGCCACTGTAGCTGTGATGGAAGGGAGCCCGGGTTCATATTTTGAGTTGGCAGCAGACCTTTGAACTGTTACTCACCTATAGTTAGTTTTCAGGTATGTAAAATGAAAAAGTCATGGGAACATGGAGGTTTGTACCTAGGTGGTAGAAAGCTACTGAAACAAGGTAATGTCAAGATCAGGCTAGGGTCAAGAAGCCACAAGAGGTCATTTCATAAGTCTGGGAAGGTGAAATCTAAGTTATAATGGAGACCCCAAGATGGTGACTATGACAGGCCCATGAGACACCGCTGAGGACCGCTTCAAACAGAGGTTTATGTGTGGCAGGTGGAAGAAATAGAGGAATAAAGCCATCACAAGCCTCAGATGAGGGACACAGATCTGTGGGGTTTGATGTTTCCTTCCATCACAAGCTTCAGATGTGGGACACAGATGTATGGGGTTTGATGTTCCCTTGCTCAGATTTTGACCCTGCTTTGGTCAGTGTTTTCTTGTTATAGTCTTGTTTCTATATTTTATAAGAGAAACTTTTACTCTATACTGTTTTACACTGGAAATATAACTTGATTTTAACTTTATGGGGACTTGCAGTTACAGGAATGCTTCAAGCTTCAAAGAAAATTTTGGAAATTGGATATTTGAACAGTGTTGAAAGTATGGGGGCTTTTGAAGTTAGACTGAATGCATTTTACCATTGTGAGAATGCTGGGAGTAAATAGAACAGATGTGGAATGACTTAGGGTGTCAAGTTGACAAGGTATGGTCTTGTGATAGTGAATTTTTGCTGTTAATTTTATTGGATTTTAGAATCACCTAAGAGACATCTCTGTGGATGATTGAGGTTGCCCAGTGAAGTTTAATTGAGAATGGTATTTAGAATTAATACCAACCCTAATATGTCACCGTCACATAACTTAGGGTCCTCAATTGAGTAAAATGAAGAAAGCAAGATGAGTACCAACAGTCCTTTCCAGACACAGTTGGAGCAATTGCTTCATGCTATGCTGCCCAGACAGAACTACCCGTCACCGTGCCTTCTCCACCTCTGGGAACTATACCCTCAAACTGGGAGCCCAAGCAAAACTTTTACTCCTTAAATTGTTTCTGTCAAGCATTTTGTCAGATCAGTGAAGAAGGTGAATAACCCATCTGTTAAAAATTAGAAAATCTGGAAAATGTATTAATGTCATATATAATAGAGTCAAGGCAAAATATATTCTGAGAGGTCTTGGGAAAAAGATGTAGCTCTGCAAGCAGAGTGCTTGCCTAACATGCACAAAGTCTTCAATCTCCAGCATGTTGCCAACTGGATATGGTAGCATAGATGTGACTTTCCAGGACTTAGGGTTTGGAAGAAGAGTGATGAGAATTTCAGGATCACTCTTGGCTACACAAAGTTCGAGGCTGCCTTATGATATATATAAGATCATGTGTCAAGATAATTCTTACTAGAGATAAATGTAGGAATATATTAATGATACTGTTTAAGAAGTAATTGAGCCTCTCTGTGCTGGTGTCCTGAGCTGACCTTGGGCACATGTTCTGCAGCCAGCCTCACAACACTCAGAGGAAGCTCCACTCCCAGGCGCTCTGACACTCTCAGGATCAGAGGTGAGGAGGACCCAACATCTGTCCCAACACCAGGAGTAACTGGGCCCTTTGGGACCAGGCACACAGGAACTCTACCAGCAGAGTGGCTCAGGTTCCTTCTGGCCTCTCTGGGCTGGTGTCCTGAGCAGACCTTGAACCCAGGCTCCATAGCCAGTCCCACAATACTCAAAGGAAGCTGCTGCACTCCCAGGTGATCTAACAAGCTCAGGATCACAGGATCCTAGAACCACAGGATCACAGAGACAGCTTGACTCTGAGGAGTTGACTCTGTGTGATCCTGACACAACCAGGATCACAGGAAGGACAGGCTCCAGTCTGATTTAGCAAGGGCAGGTAGCACTAGAG
>NW_022196896.1:43488757-43545125 GCF_008632895.1 Mastomys coucha
AGCAGAACCATTGTTCATTGAAACCATTGGTGAATGACTTTATGGATAGACCATCTTAATACACACACAATTTCTTAAATGAGTGTAACCTGTTCTCTGTGGGTTGAGAATAAAATCACTCACTCAAGTCAAATAGCTTTGACCATAGCAGGAAGTCTGTATCCAAAAAATCGAGCCTACAATTCATTCCTTGGCACAGCAGAACTGTCAACTCTCAGCTTAGCTACGATGGAGGTAAAATCCTTTGGTGATGTGAGGGTCATTAAAATACAGCCTTATTATAATGAAACCCAATGTCTAAAAATTGTTCTTATTTTGGGCTTGTACCACAGTAAGAGTCAAGATTTTAAACTCTACTAAATACAAAACAAAAAGAAAGACTTTATATATTCATGTATATTTAAGAAAATACTATTAGTGATGTATTATTTTTAAGTATATCACAAATATGCTTGGAGTTATTAAAATTTATATTGAGAAAAATGTATTTTCACTATTGCTGTAGATGAGCCTCTACATAAGACTGTTAAATTGATTGTGGTTTTATATCAAACAACTTTTATAATACTTACTTTTATTGTTATAATATTTTATAAGTTTTATGAAATACGACAAAAAAGATATTGTAGATATTGAAGGGGGTCTATGGGAGGAGCGGTGGTACAAAAGGGGAACAAGAATGTGATTCAATTCTATTTAATTAAAATATGTTTTTAAATGTTAAAAAAAAAGAAATCAGAAAGAGAGACAACCTTGGAGATACAAAACCTAGGAAAGAAATCAGGAGTCATAGATGCAAGCATCACCAACAGAATACAAGAAATAGAAGAGAGAATCTCAGGTGCAGAATACACCTTAGAAAACATTGACACAACAGTCAAAGAAAGTGAAAAAAGAAAAAAGCTCCTAACACAAAACATCCAGGAAATCCAGGACTCAATGAGAAGACCAAACCTAAGTATAATAGGTATAGAAGAGAGTGAAGACTCCCAATGTAATGGGCCAGTAAATATCTTCAATAAAATTATACAAGAAAACTTCTCTAACCTTAAGAAAGAGATGCCCATGAATATACAAGAAGCCTTCAGAACTCCAAACAGACTGGACCAGAAAAGAAATTCCTCCCATCACATAATAATCAAAACACCAAATGCACTAAACAAAGAAAGAATTTTAAAAGCCATAAGGGAAAAAAGGCAAGTAACATAAAGCCAGGCCTATCAGAATTACGTCAGACTTCTCACCAGAGTCTATGAAAGCTAGAAGATCCTGGGCAGATGTCATAGAGACCCTACAAGAACACAAATGCCAACCCAGACTACTATACCCAGCAAAACTCTCAATTACCATAGATGGAGAAAACAAGGTATTCCATGACAAAACCAAATTTATACTATATCTTTCCACAAATCCAGCTCTACAAAGGAAAATAGATGGAAAACATCAACATAGAGAGCAAAACTACACTCTAGAAGAAGCAAGAAAGTAATCTTTCAACAAATCCACACAAATCTAATTCCATCTCTTACAACAAAAACAACAGGAAGTGACAATTGCCTTTACTTAATATTTTAATATGAAAATTAATATTACCAACATATTCCAATCAATTGAAATCCAAAAATATGAGGAATTAGAAATTTGTTGACTGTCATCCAGTGGTCTCTCTAATTTGGTAATTGGAGGAATAGGTCCAATATTGTACAATCTATATATACTTTCAGCTTGTTTGTGACAGTGTCTTGCTGTGTACAACATAAGAGTCTTGAAATCTTGGTTCTCCTATCTCAGCCTCTCTATTAGTAGTATTGTTTATTCATGTCTTTACACTATACTATGGTTTTCAGAACAGCTTACATATTTCAAAAGTATTTATATACCCAAAAGAAACATAGACAATTAACTAGGGAGGTTGCTTGTAAGAGAACAGCAAAGAGTGAGACTAAATGCTTTGCTTGAGTTTGTAACTCTTGTATCAAGTATGAAGAAGAGAACTTTATACGTTACTCTTTCTTTGAGATGAATGCTTTTCCAAATTATCAGAGGTAATGAACTAAATTCTTACCCTCATCTAATGTCTGTGCCACCCTCCAAGCAGAATTGTAGCTTCTTGTGAGATGTTGTTTTTTCCCCCTATTCTTTCTTTTTTTTATTAGATATTTTCTTTATTTACATGTAAATTTTTTCTTTCCTAGATGTTGTTTCTTTATCAGCCAATTTGATATAGTAAAAGACAAAATCCTACAAGTCCAGACAGATATTCAAAAACATAAGGAACAATTTACCTCTAGCCAGTGAATTATTGGTAATCCAATTGGAATGGGATAATGTCTTTCTTAATTTCTTTTCTCAGTCCATCTAATTGCATCCTGTCTTATAAACTTCTTGTCTAGATTTCTTGATCTGAGAGGTCCAAAAAGTCTTGGAAATACAATTTTTCAATTTTCCAGGAAGCATACTGGGCTCCTCAGAAGGAGCCACTGACAGTAGGCCTTTAGTCATTGACACCCCTGACATAAATAAGTCTAGATCTGAGTCAGCTCCTGCAACATCTAGCTGTAAAAGATGTCAGGGCCAGAACAGAGATGGCTTCCAAAATTCCTCAAGGTCTCACCAATTAAAATGAAACTAATTTCGCAGCCAATCAAAATTTTACTAATGTCACTGCTTTGCTCCTACCAATCATATTAGAAGGTCCCTAATTCTTCTGGTAAATTCTCTTAACCATGCATAAAAGGAGCCTGCAAGCCGCTTTGGTCATAGCCATTTTGTCAAATGGTTGAACCTTGCATGGTAGTAATTTCTGCAGAATAAATACTCTTTTTCTTTGCATACTCTTGACTCTGGTGTCTTCTGCCAGTGATTCTTGGATCCTAACACAACAACAAATTCAAAATATTTCTATCTAGACTTTAGTCAGTTATTAATATATGATTGGCAGACCCTGGCTATGCAAACAGAAGCCTGTGTCTCTTGACTACACTTTTATGATGAATATCAACCTTGCCCCAAGGACTTCTGCACCCCCATGTAGCTGAAACAGTTTAACAATAATGGCACCCTCTTTCCAGACCCCTGACTAGTTATCAACAGTAAACCAAAAAGGGGGTAATGTAGGGTAACAGGCCAGTGGAAAATCTCCCTGCCCCTGGATTGACCCTAAGCTCCAAGACTTGGAAATCTTCATCTCTATCACTCAGAGTCAAGGGCCAAGCAGTGTTCCAGGATTAAAATGTTGGTGAGCAATATTTCAGGTCTTGCTATACTTTTCTACTAGCCCATAGTACATGCTCCAAAGACCCTATAGAAACCTATCCCCTCTATCTAGCTCTTTTCAGTGTCTCTTCATGTTCAGAGGAATCTGTTGTTCTGAGATTCCCCCCAATAAATCTCTTGTGTGAGATATGTTGCATGGTGTGACTTTGTGGTATCCCTTAGTTCTCAACTAAGAAGATGCTCTTGTACTAGAAAAACTCTTATGCTTCCTTTTTGATTTTTTTTTCTTTTTCACTTTTAATTTAGGTTTACCTAGAGATCCTGCTTCTTCCAAAAAGTCTTATATGGTCTTTTTTGAAGGAATACATGCCTGCCGTAAACAAAAGTTCCTGTAAAAGATCTTGTTGGCAAGCCACTGCTAATGGCTATTGTGTGAGAGTATAAGAAGTGAAAGACAATTGTGACTTTCTAGAATAGAAAAAAAGTCATCCATTTTATCAATGAGTGAACAGTGATCATGTTGGTTGCTGGGAACAGATTAGGACCCTGTGGACTGAATTTAGTTCTTATTGCTATCTTTAGGAAGTGTTTAATATGGCTACCTGGGAAAAGTTAGAATCAAGTCTTTGTGGATTTAGAGGCCTCCTCAGGCTCTTGTCTCAGTTGAAGTAGATTTTGGGTAGAGGAATGTTGAGAAATCTCTTGTAGTGGCTGTTCCTGGTTGTCAACTTGACTATATCTGGAAGAGCTATAATCCAGAATTGTAAGGCTCACCTGTGGCCCTAATCTGGAAGCTGGGAGATACAAGCTTCCGACCTGAATCTTGGCATGGAGATCATGAGGCATAGTGGCTAGGAATTCCAGAAGATTAAGACAGGAAGATCTCCGAGTTCAAGGTCATCCGGGATTAAAGTTGTAGTAGTACACACTTTTAATCTGGGCCACACCTTTTGCTGGAGACCTATATAAGGACATTGGAAGAAGGAAGGCTCACTCTGCTAAGCCTATTTGCATTGTGGGACTGAGCAACTGCTAAATCCTTGGACTTCCATTCACAGCTGCTGCTGACCATTGTTGGGAGTTGGACTACAGAATGTAAGTCATCAATAAATTCCTTTATTATATGGAGACTACCATAAGTTCTGTGACTCTAGAGAACCCTGACTAATATACCTCTTCAAGACAGAAAACAGCAATTAAGCTGCACCAGAATCAACCTTCATAAGGCACACAGCTCCAGGAAAAGCCCAGCAGAGACTCAGTAGGAAAAGCACCAATTGGAAATGAAGACTTAGACTCTGCATTTCATTAAACCCACTTCAGAAGAAAACACGGTTATTTTGTGTTGGCCTCTTATCTTTAAATGATTAAAATGATATCATTACTGCTTATAAATTTTATATCTCCCTTAAAGATTACATTTAAAACCCCACTTAAATGATACCATGCCACCATAAAAGGCAGTTTCTCCTCTCATTGAAACAATATTCCCTCAGGGGTCAGATTTACATCTAATGCAATACCATGGGAGAATTAGACTCTGAGAAGCAAAGAGAATCCTCATAGAGTTACATAAGATGAAAATTTGGCACAGACATTATTTTTCAGATGGAAACTGATAAACGGAATACAAGTTAAAATACACAGAAATGTGGATCCAAAGTAACAATGTGGAAGAAAGAGGCCTTTTGTTGTTGTTTCTAGATATATTTTTCTTTTTGTCTCCCTTCCATGTGCTATTCTGGCCAGGTCTCCCCCATACCTCTTTTCTCTCTCTCAGTGCTTCTAGGGACTATTAAAGCAAAAAAGTAAGAGTTCAGATCGATAGTAGAATGGCTCCTTGTTCTGTTTCACTTTCATAAAGCTTGGTGTTGAGCTTCATACTCCCTGTATTGTAAACATAGAAATTAAAAGGCCACAGTATGGCCTGAAATGATTTCTTGAAACTTCAAGCCGTGGAGCAAATGTCCACTGAATCTTCTCCTCTTCTAAAGACATCATCTACTCACCCCTAGCTGGGGACTCTTGTTTAGAAAAGTCCTAGATCTCCTGCTTGTGAGAATATGCTGACATACACATGGAGATGTGTATCTTACAAGCCAGAAATCAGCACTTTCATGGTGCTCTTTATTTCACTGGCTATATTTTTGTTTTATTGCTATGACAAAGTATAAGAGCACATTTTAGTGCTAATTGCAAGACCAGGTTAATTGCTATCCACATTACTTACTATTATTCAAACAACCATTTATAACTATAAAAACCCAAAATGATGGAAATCTTTCTCACTCTGTACAAAACATAATTTGCTTTTCAGTTCTAGGTTATGTTTTCCTATTACCTTTTAAAGCTGCTTTTACATTTCCTTTCGATTGGTATTATTCGAATGTAATTCAACCCTACAACCTTATGCCATCTTACAGAATGTGGAAAATGTTATTTGATACCTGCATTAGGCATAATTTTAGATATTCCTAAAAGGCTAATTACTGATTTTAGAGACACAAAGTTAATTATTCCCATGAAGCCTGTAAGGAAGCACACAAGGCTGGAAACCTGACTTTCTTAGTGCTACTGCGGTATCTTTGGATGACTGTTGGTCTGAGAGCTACAGCTACTGTGTTGAAAATTCCACGTTTCTTTTTTTAATTAGATGTTTTCTTATTTACAATATCTCCTTTCCCAGGTACCCCTCCCCACTCCCCCCAAAAAAAAGGAAAAAAGAAAAAGAAAATAAAATAAGAAAAAATAAAATAAAATAACCAAAAACTAAAACAATCCCCTGTTCCCTCTCCTCTCCCCCTGCCTTATCCCCTCCTGCTTACTGGCTCTGGCATTCTCCTACACTGAAGCATAGAACCTTCACAGGACCAAAGGCCTCTCTTTCCATTGATGACTGGCTTGGCCATCCTCTGCTATACACATGCTACTGGAGCCATGAGTCCCCCCATGTGTACTCTTTGGATGGAGTTTTAGTCCCTGGGAGAACTGAGAGTACTAGTTAGTTCATATTGTTGTTCGTGGTAAGGGGCTACAAACCCTTCAGCTCCTTGGGTCCTTTCTCTAGCTCCTTCATTGGAGACCCTGTACTCAGTCCTATGGATGGCTGTGAGCCTCTACTTCTGTATTAGTTAGGTACTGTCAGAGCCTCTCAGGAGAAAGCTATCTCAGGCTCCTGTCATCTAGTACTTGTTGGCATCCACAATAGTGTCTGGATTTGATGATTGAATATGGGAAGGATTCCCAGGTGGAACAGTCTCTGAATTGTCTTTCCTTCAGTCTCTGCTCCATAGTTAGCCTCTACAACTCCTTCCATGGGTATTTTGTTTCCCCTTTTAAGAAGGAACTAAGTATCCTCACTTTGGTCTTCCTTCTTCTTGAGTTTCTTATGGTTTGTGGTTTGTACTTGGTGTATTCCAATCTTCTAGGCTAATATCCACTTATCAGAGAATTCATACTATGTGTTTTCTTTTGTGATTGGGTTACCTCACTCAAGATGGTAAGGAAGCAGATGCCACTTAAGCCAATGCCACCTGAGGAAATCACAGCAGTGCTCAGATTACACATGTATGCATGGACAAAGCTCCGAGCCTTGAAGATGGGAGTATGCTACCAGATAGTAAGTCATCCTGGAGAAGAGCAAACAGAAGCCTTCTGTTTAGATGCTTAGTTCTTCTGAAGCCTTCTGGACATTGGCAGCAGCCTCACAGCTTCATTACTTAAAGGAATGCCTTGGACTGATAGAGCATCCGCCATGTTCTCAGTACTAGGCCATTTCACACAGTCAGCAAGAAAGTTAAAAGTGTTGCCACTCCTATTTTGCCAACAGGAACAGTATTTGTTATTTTAGTATTTAGGTTATACTTATCATGTACCTGTTTAACTTATTCACACTTTCATACATTTTCCATTCTTTTGTGTGTGATTGGGTATCAGTATGTGCACATATTGTTGGTGTGTATGCATGGCTGGGCATGCATGTATGTGTATATGCTTCTCAAAGTGTCTTTCACTATAGCTTTCTTTCTTTCTTTCTTTCTTTCTTTCTTTTTTTTTTTTGAGATAGAGTCTTTCATTGAACCCAGAATTCATTAAACAGCTTTGGCTATTCAGAGGACTCTGGAGAGTCATATGTTTCTGTCCCACTAGAACTAAGGTTGAAACTATCACAAGACCATGCCAGATTTTATTATAGTGATGGGGATCTAGAACTCAGGTTCTTGTGTGCATGTAGTAGGCACTTTAGTGACTGAGCCATCTCCACAGTCCCCTCTTTTGTGTTCATATAGGAAATGTTGCAAAAAACATTTATTTTTGTCACTGTCCCAAGTAAGAGCTATGAAAGTTGCTGATCATAGAGGATGTTCTGGTAGCTGTGTGGCTTCAGTAAACTATCCTTTGTTTGTTGGTGGCTGCTCCAAAGAGTGGATGATAGAAGGCTATTGTTCTGTCTTGGAGCAGCATTTTCCCATTTCTGCACTTCATCTTCTCAGAGCATTCCCTTGCCAGTCCCCTGCTGTACTTTTTCTCCTTCTTTCTACCCAAGTATACCTTCTGGGCAGTTGTAGAACCACCCTGTACAATCAGAAGAATGAATGCGCATGCCTGCACTAGTACAGAGCAACAGAGGAGAGGAGGCTTGGGTTTAAGTCAAATACATCTTTGCAGGGGCTGAAGTAGCTAAAAGACAGGATTGCAGTGTGCTGTATCCATGTACCTGACTCTTGAAGGCAGGTGAATATTGTTCTTTTGTCCAGAAGTAGTAAGCAGCCATCCCAACTTTTTCACTATAGAGAACCATATGACAGGGGTGGTTTTTTTTTTTTTTTTCAGAAAACAGGAAGAGTTCAGACTTTCTTCCCATTCTAAAATGCAGTCTTAAAAGCAAAAAGGATCATTAAATAATCATGTTAGCACTCAGAAGACTATCACACTAGTTAACTTGTTGATACTGGCTATAGAACTACACAATAAGAATTTATTTCTATATTGCATCACAAGTAAAATATTTTCAGAGCTTGCAGCCAATTTATTTCAGTTAAGATTGGTAGATGAGACTTCTGATCTGGGTTGGTGCCTCGCGCAGACCTTGGGCACAAACTGCAGCCAATCCAACAGCACCCAGAGGAAGCTCCACTCCCATGCCCCAAATCCCAGGATCCCAGGATCACATGATCCCAGGATCCCAGGAGCTTGGTCACACCAGGATCTCAGGCAGCTTGACTTCCAGGAGTTCTGACACACCCAGGACCTCAGGATCCCAGAATCCCAGAGACAGCTTGACTCTGAGGAGTTCTGACACAACCAGGGTCACAAGAAGGACAGGCTCCAGTCAGATACAGCGAGGGCAGATAGCACTAGAGATAATCAGATGGTGGGAGGCAAGAGGAACAAAATAAGCAACAGAAACCAAGGTTATTGGCATCATCAGAATCCAATTCTCCCACCATAGCAAGTCCTGGAAACACCGTCACACTGGAAAAGCACCGTCACACGTCTAAAATCACTTCTCAAGATGATGATACATACAGGACATTAAGAAGGACATAAATAACTCCCTCAAAGAAATACAGGAGAACACAGGTAAACAGCTAGAAACCCTTAAAGAGGAAACACAAAAACCCCTTAAAGAACTCCAGGAAAACACAATCAAACAGGTGAAGGAACTGAAAAAAGTCCAGGATCCAACAATGGATAGAAACAATAAAGAAATCACAAAGGGAGACAACCCTGGAGTTAGAAAACCTGGGAAAGAGATCAGGAGTCATAGATGCAAGCATCACCAACAGAATACAAGAGATAGAAGAGAGAATCTCAGGTGCAGAAGATAACATAGAAAAATTGACAAAACAGTCAAAGAAAATGCAAAAAGCAAAAATCTCCTAACACAAAACATCAAGAAATCCAGGACACAATGAGAACACCAAACCTAAGGATAATAGGTATAGAAGACAGTGAAGATTCCCAACTTAAAGGGCCAGTAAATATCTTCAACAAAATTATAGAAGAAACTTCCCTAAACTAAAGAAAACGATGCCCATGAACATACAAGAAGCCTACAGAAGTCCAAATAGATTGGACCTGAAAAGAAATTCCTCCCTTCACATAATAATCAAAACACCAAATGCACTAAACAAAGAAAGAATATTAAAATTAGTAAGGGAAAAAGGTCAAGCAACATATAAAGGCAGACCTATCATAATTACACCAGTCTTCTCATGAAAACTAGAAGACCGTGGGAAGATCTCATACAGACACTAAAAGAACATAAATGCCAGCCCAGAGTACTATACCCAGCAAAACTCTCAATTACCATAGATGGAGAAAACAAGATATTCCATGACAGAATCAAATGTACACAAATCCAGCCCCCAAAAGTTAATAGATGGAAAACTCCAACACAAGGAGGGAAACTATACCCTAGAAAAAGCAAGAATGTAATCTTTCAACAAACCCAAAAGAAGATAGCCACACAAACATAATTCCACTTCTAACAACAAAAATAACAGGAAGTAACAATTTTCCTTAATATCTCTTAACATTAGTGGACTCGATTCCCCCAATAAAAAGACTTAGACTAACAGACTGGATATATGAACAGGACCCAGCAATTTGATGCATATAGGAAATGTACCTCAGTGACAAAGACAGACACTGCCTCAGAGAAAAAGGTTGGAAAACAAGTTCCCAAGCAAGTGGTCCCAGGAAACAAGCTGAAGTAGACATTCTCATATCAAATAAAATCAACTTTAAATCAAAAGTTATCAAAAGAGATAAGGAAGGACACTTCATACTCATCAAAGGAAAATATCTACCAAGATGAACTTTCAATTGTGAACATCTATGCTCCAAATGCAAGGACACCCACATTCATAAAAGAAACTTTACTAAAGCTCAAAGCACACATCACACCTCACACAATAATAGTGGGAAACTTCAACACCCCGCTTTCAACAGTGGACAGATCATGGAAACAGAAACAAAACAGAGACACAGTGAAACTAACAGAAGTTATGAACCAAATAGGTCTAACAGATATTTATAGAATATTTCATCCTAAATCAAAAGAATATACCTTCTTCTCATCACCTCATGGTACCTTCTCCAAAACTGACCATATAGTTGGTCACAAAATAGGCCTCAACAGATACAAGAAGATTGAATAATCCCATGAACCCTATCAGATCACCACAGACTAAGGCTTGTCTTAAGTACCAACAAAAACAACAGAAAATACACATATACATAGACACTGAACAATGCTCTACTCAATGATAACTTGGTCAAGGAAGAAATAAAGAAATAATTTAAAGACTTTTTAGAATTTAATGAAAATGAGGACACATCATAGCAAAACCATGAAAGCAGTGGTCTGGCTACCTGTGGTAAAGGCTAAATAAAGGCTTGGAGATTTCGGGGAGGTTTACTCACTGCCAAGGGCACATATATATGGAAATGAACATCACAAAGAAAGCTCGGCAGCATATTATAGACTTTCCCATCCAGTTTAGCAAGAATAACTTTCGTGTGTCCCCAGCACTCCCTTGGCCATATGTACTCCACTGATTCCCAACCAGATCACTGATGTCTCTCTGCCTTCAAAATCTTGGGCCCAGTCATGATGGAACCTCTGAATAACTTGTAGGTGGCTGCTAAAAACAATATTGATGTCTTCTACTTCAGCTGCCTCATCTCCCTCAATGTGGTGTTTGTAGAAGATGGCAAAATGGAATGTCGTGTCTTCCTTGCAACATGGAAGGATATTCCCAATGAAAATGAACTCCAGTTTCAGATTAAGGAATGTCATTTAAATGCTGGCACAATTTCCAGCAAGTTGCAAACTGTGTTTACACTATCGCCAAGAAGAACATGGAAGGGCAGGACATGCTGTACCAGTCCCTGAAGCTTACTAATGGCATTTGTATTTTGGCAGAGCTGCAGATCCTGCCAGGAAACCCCAATTATACACTGTCACTGAAATTTAGACCCCCTGAAGTCTCTCAGTACATCTATAGGGTCTATGACAGCATTTTGAAAAACTAATAAATGGGTCCAGTCAGCCTGTAATCAGTGCAAGCCAAAAACTCTTAGCTGGAAGGTGTTGTACTATTGTGTAGAGCCTGAACCCAAACCCTACGGTACCCGTAGTGGCCAGTCATCTTGTGCTGACATTAGCATTCAGCTAATGTTGCATAGGCTAGCTTCCCATGACATCTTCTTCCACCATTCCCCACCTCTGCCACCTGCAGCTGTTCTCTGTCCTTAGTTGTGAGCTTGTCCATGCTGTGCCAACAGCTAGCCTTTTCTACACCCTCTTTTGAGTGTATATTTTATAATCGAAAACTCATTTCACAAGCAGAAAAAGGCAACAAATTAATTAAAACAAGGAAAACCATCACTGAAACATATAAAAAAAAATGATTGGCAGATGAGCACTGATGGGTGTGTACCCCCTGGAGAAGCTGCCCGCACTCACTGTTCCCCTCCTCATTGTCCTTCTCAGCTGTGGAGGACTGAGAAAGACAGCCCAGGGATTAGAGGGATGTAGGCAAAGCTCCAAAAGGGAGTGGGGACTTAGAAGTGTTTTAGTGTATCTCACTTACTCATGCACTCAGGAATCTATAATTTCAGTGACTAATCTAGAAATGGTGGGTTAAAGACAGGATGATCTTCTTGCCTCCTCTGTAGGGAAGCAGAAGTGGGTGGGTTAGTGAGCAGGGGTAGGAGGGATGGGGTAGGGGGAGTTTGGAGGGGAAATGAGGAAAGGGGATAAAATTTGAAATGAAAATAAAGAAAATATCTAAAACAACAACAACAACTCATTTTGTATGCTACCAAAAAAGTTAACTAAAAAAGTAAAAGCATTATTAATTTGTAAGAAAAAAAGAAATTTATAAATGAACGGGAGAGATAATTGTAAGGATTAAATAAGTAAGTTAATTAACTAATAAAAACTAAATGAAGAAGCAACATATGTTGTGGGATAATAGGGTAATGTAACCTCTAGATTTGGAGGAAGCTTCTGATTTGAGATAAGCATCTTAGTGAACTGCATATGTAAAAAGTAAAAAAAAAAAAGGGTAGAAAAGTAGGATAGTATATAGAGTTATGATGCAGAAGACATATTTATAAAAATGAGGCAGGCAAGCACAAGGAATAGCTTAAGAACCTGGGACTACACTTGGTTTGGACTATACATCCTAACAACGGTGATTGCAGCCTGAGACAGTTACTTACACACATTGGGCATGCACATCCTTCTCTGAATAATGCACCCAGCAGCCTCTTACCAACCTAGACACTCATCTGTAGACATATGTATTTCTCTTAGAAAAAGAAAATAAGCTTCTCCTGCCCTAAATGACCATAAACATAGATTCTTTTTCAGGGCAAGTGAGACAGGGTTTCTTGGTGTAGCTCTGGTTGTCCTGGAACTCATTCTGAAGACCAGGCCTTGAGCTCACATGGGTCTACCTTCCTCCATCTTTCACATGCTGGGATTAAAGGTGTGTGCCACCACCACCTGGCCAAACAGATTCTATTCAGTTGTATTTGACTTATGTTTGGAGTATGAACAGAGAGACCATTCTAGCCTGAACTGGTTTTGAGGACATGCTCAATAAGGTAAACTGTGTCTTCTTAAAGCAAACTTTTAGAGAGAACTTCGTATTTACAATTCTGTCTATTTATAATCCTGCATGAATATGATTAAAACCGAAAGCATTATGGGAAAGTAAATGTTCAATAGCAAAGGCTTACATAATCTATGTCTGTCAGTCAAAACAGAGAGCATGCTGTATTGTACCCCTTTATAAAGATACTCTTCATTGTCTTGAACACCACAAAAGGAACCCCAAAACAGAATCAAGGCCCTTGAAATCTCTTTCACTCATGTGACTCATCTGTCATCTTGATGGTATATCTGGCCTGTGCTAATGCTTTGACTTGAATAAAATTATGTTGTTACTTTTGTAATCTGTGTGCACCTTTATTCCACTCTTGAGAACCAAGAACACAGAAGCACTGGGCCCAGATACTGATCTCTGTAACAAGAGCACTATGTTAGAGGTAAGAAATAAGATTTAATGAGGCTGAAAATATGAACTATGGTCAAGATCTGCCTTCAAGTAAACTTGGCATCATGATAAAATTTCAAGTTAGGAACTCCTTGAGACTGGTTAAGGAGGCCTCTCCAGAAGCAGAAATGAAAGCTGATGAAGGTTTGGCATAGGTATTTCTAACAAGGGTCAAACTGAGAGGAGTCTGCAGGTAGAATAGCTACGATGTCTCATTTGAGTTGACTGATGTTGTGAAATGGATGCTATTGACTATATCCAGTGACAGAATTGAGGAGAAATCATTTCTAGAAAAAGGTGATGATTTGGAGATACTAAAATATGTTCTAGTTACTTAAACATCACAGTAACAAAATACATGAGAGCAACAGCTTGAGGGGAGTATTTCATTTTGACTCATGGTTATGGAGGAGTCAGTCCTTGGCTGTTTGGCTCCAGCTCCATGCACTTGAGCAGAATATCATGATGGCAGATATGACAGAGTAACACTTTTCTAGCAAGGCAGACAGAAATTGGTGATCAAGAATAGCCTTCAGAGACTGGAGAGATGGCTCTGTAGTTAAAAGTCATCTTAACTGTTCTTCCAAAGGTTCTGAGTTTAATTCCCAGCACTCATATGGTAGCTCACAACCATATATAAAGAGGTCTGATGCCCTCTTCTGGTATGTAGGTGTACATGCAGATAGAATATTCATACAATAAAAAATAATAAATTCACAAAAAATAAGGATAGCCTACAGATAGAGGGGGGCTATGCTAGGGATGAAAAGTGAATAAATAAGTTAATGAAAAAAAAAGAGAGAGAATGAAGGAATAGTCTTCAGAGGTACTCTCCCAGAAGCCTACTTCCTCTAACTGGGCTCAACCTCATAACATTTCCAGAATTTCCCCTGGGAACCAAGCATTCAACACTTGAGTCTGTAGGCAACATTTTACATTCAAACCACACTAAGACACTTAAGAGAAATCCAGCTGAAGTGCATGCATACTGTGCCATTGTTGAATGTTGTATCTTCAGCTTAGTTCCCTAACATTCAGAAGGTGGATTAATGGAGGCTCTGCCCCCAGGAATGGGATTAGCAACTTTAACAAAGGACTCAAATTAACTAGCTAAAACCTTTTTTTCTACCAGGATCTATGAGGACACAGGGTGTCAAATCTGCTAGTACCTGGATCCTTGATTTGCCTTGATCTGGAGTAGGAGCCCCTGGTACTGAGAAATAAAGTTTATTATTTGTTATTTACTCAGTCTAAAGCATTTTGTTATAGTTACAGAAGTGACCTAAGACAGTAGTATCAAAACATCCTCTAAAGGAGTCTGGGCTCAAGTATAACTTAGAAATTTGTCCCACATAGGTGGTGACTGACATTTGAATGCATTGTGCAATTCAGTGACAGAGTTGGAGGGACCTCAGTTAGCATCGCTATTCAGTGTTCGAAAGTGGCAAAGAGATTGTTATGGATGGTTCAAGAAGCACAGAGAAGACACAGAAGCATAGAAACATGAAATCCTGACACCTGCCTCTCACAGGCTCCTTCAACATCATGAACACAGTTATCTGTTGAACACTGATATTGTTCCTCTGCATTCCCACCCCAGACTCCTGGCTTATATGGTCAGTATCCCATAGGTTAGCACGAACCCCTAACTTAGGAGGCATATGCAAGTGATGAGTAGCAGCACACTCTGGTCCAGGAAGAAAAGAATCAGGGAAGAGTGTTCATCACATTCTCTCTTTAAGTGACTTTTTTTTCAACTTCTTGGAAAATGTATTGCCTGTATTTTTTCATTTATGTTTTCAATCACTAGAAAGAGATTGCTGTGAGACTTTTACTTTACACAATCCATATATAGTGCAGCAAAAATCCCTAGTCTTGAGCATATAAAGAGACCATACCTAGGTTAACTGATCACAGCCAAGGAGCCAAGCAAACCTTTTACAAAACAGTTGTCTTCAATAAAAGCACAAAAATATGGGAACATTTCACCTAGAAAGAGTCATCTTCACAGAAGATTATAAACCTACTCAAGAATCAAGGATTACAGAACCATAGAAGAAACTTTCCGTGGAAATCCTGGTAAACTTTGGGAGAACCTGGGATGTAAAAATTGGTCCTGGCAAGGACTTGTTCTAAGCTCACCTCCCCCATGGAGAAGTTTCTCGCTAGGATAGACTATGTAAGTAGTATTGTGTTGTTCTGATGAGAGAATACGATAATAGTAGTGGATATTCATTACATATTTTAAGGCCAGATATTGTTCTGAATGCATGTATTTGTTTATGGTAGGTAATATTTTTACTTTTATTTGATTTTTCCCCCTTAGCAATGATCGTTGGATCCACGTCCTAAGGTCTCACAGCCAGTAAGGGGTTTTCATCCCAGGAGTAGATTCACACTCTAAACAACTTCTTACATCATAAACTATTACTATAATAATGTTTCTAGGACTTGCAGTCACTGGTTACTAGGTAGAGAATGAAGACATTTACTTAACTAATATATATTGAATACTTAGTATGTCATAGACTCTGTTGGAGGTATTGGAATAGAAAAATAAGAAAAAAAATTGAACAAAAAATTCCCTCCAAAACAGAGCTTACATGCTAGTGTGGAAAGATCATTATGTATATGGATAATTTCATACATAAAAGAAATAAAAAGTCAATGCTCAGAGTGTGCAGGTTTGGTAAGGCCATTTTGGCTCAGGTTGTCAGGAGCAGACTTGCTGAAAAGAAAAGAGTTGGCTTATGACATAAATAGAAGCCAGGGCAGCTGTGGAACTCAAGGGAAGAACCTGTAGGATAGGGATGAACATTAATGAGATTCAGAGGGAATGGTTGGAGGCACAAAGGAGATTGGTTTCTTTAGAGGCTGGCAAGATAGAAGGATAGAGAAGAAGTTAGGAGCTTAACTGCTTCTTAGGAATTTTGGTCATGATGAATATTTTAGAGTTTTCTCTTCATAGATAATGGGCTGCTTTAAAGTTTAATGCAGGGCAGTGAGATCATCTGATTTAGACTTTGAGGTCACTGTAAATGTTACTGGTAAAGCAAGATTAGACACGACAGAGGTCAATCAGAAGATGCAAGAGGTGCTGATAGCTCAGACTAGTGTTTCGGGTTCCAAGGAGAGGTCAGAATATACATGTACATTGGAGGTAGAAGCGGCGATATTCCCTTATCTACTGAGAGGTCATATGGAGGAAGGAAAGATGATATGGATGAATCATGAGTTTAACAGAAACTCTTGGAAGATGTAGGTAGGTAGGAGGAGGTAGCTGGATAGAAAAATGAGAGATTCTGTGTTTGATGTTTATACACTAGCATAAGCAAAAATGTAGAAAGTGCCAACTCTTTACCTCCCAAAGAAGTTGTAGAGGGAAAAGACAAATGATTTAGAAATTATATGCAGATTTGTATGGAAGTTGAGTCAAATTAAAAATGCAATTTGATTGATATTTGAAGTTTTACTGTTTTTAGTTCATGAATTGTCATGAGCTTGAAAATATTATCATCTCTTTTTTTCTTTACCATATTTAAGTTTTTAGATGTCACATGTAGCAGCCCATCAAGTAGCAAGTTGATCTATAAATCCCCTTAATTTTAGCTCCATCTTGTCAACTTACTTTTGCTGCTGCTGACAGCTGGGATGAAGGGAAGACCTTTTCTGAAACTTGAGAAATGTGGGACTCAGTTGCCTGAGCCACTATAACAATAGGGCCATCAATTCCCTGCATCTCTTCTGTCTTTAGCAAAAGAATTGACCTTACTAAGGAGTGACCAATTACAGGATACATGATTGTCAAAGGAACACAGTTTTGTTGTTTTCATAATGATGAGATGTATATCAATGACTTCCTTTCTGAAAATTTCCTTTCTGAAAATTTGGCTTACAAACAAGGGCAGCTAAGAATAAGGGTGAATACAACCCATACACTTAAAATATCATGATGTTCATGTGTGTGTTCATGCATGTATGTATTTAATGTATATGCATATGTACATGTGTATGCATGTGCACATGTGTATGTATGTGCATGTGTGTGTGGCTGTGATTATTGTTTTGTAACTTGATTACACAGTTCTAAAGTATAAACTTTTCTTTCAAGTATAAACTTTTAAGAGAAGAACAATGTCATGTTACATTGTTAAAAAGTTGAGCATACTTGAAACCTACATTAAGCAACATGGGAAACAATCTTACTTTCAAGGTGACCAGGTCCCTTATTTCCAAGCTTCCAATCTGAGCCTTTAACTCTGAATCCTGTCTTTATGTCTGCATGATTATATCAGACACGACAGCTATGAGGCCAGATATGACCTGCAGTAACATATCGGGAATGTGTCACAGATCTTTGGGAGTTTTTTTTGGTGGTGTTGTTTGTTTTGTTTTGTTCTGGTCTTGAGGGAACTGTGATGTGATACTGCTTCACATATTAAAATTCAGAGAGATTTAGGTCAGTGGGTTTCAGAAGATTTTCTGTGGACTCCTGAGGAAGAAATGAAGTTCTGACACAGGGAACACTGAGCTTGTGCCTCCTTTTCAGCCATAGCTGTTCCACAATGTTTAGTTTTGCATCTTGGGGTCCTAAGTGAAGTCGTATGTGCACCTCTTCTGTGTAGACAAAGGTAGTTTCCACAAGGTATGGTTTAGACAAGACTATAAAAATGAGGCAACCAACTGAGCTCAAACCCCTCTCCTTACCTCAGGTGACGGCACATATAGCGTGTGAACACAAAAGTGCAAGAGTAAGGAGTTAAGGCGACTCCAATTGCTCTTGTCAAGAGAGCACTGAGCACCAGAAAGGGCAGACAAGCAGAAGTCCGAGTGAGAGAAGGACACTATCCTATCTGGGCTGTACATTTGGCCTGCATTTCAACCAGAAGTCCGAGTGAGAGAAGGACACTATCCTATCTGGGCTGTACACTTGGCCTGCATTTCATCAATCTACTTTGGTTATGGTTAAAACTAGAAACTTCATCGACTCTTTTTTAAAAAAGATTTATTCATTTATTATATGTGAGTACACTGTAGCAGTCTTCAGACACTCCAGAAGAGGGAGTCAGGTTTCATTACGAATGGTTGTGGCCACCATGTGGGTTGCTGGGATTTGAACTCAGGACCTTCCGAAGAACAGTCAGTGCTCTTAGCCACTGAAACATCTCTCCAGCCCAACTTTTTTATTCTTGATGAACCATTTCAGGATCCTGGTTCCCCCATCACACTTGCTCACCGGTGGTCAAGCAGTAGGGAATGCACAGCTTTATTAGCTTTGTGAGGCTACTGGGATAATTTCTTTGTTGACACGAAAGTAGAGAGTTCTGTCTGACCAGTAGCCCCACTCCCCCCACCACTGCCACCACAGTCTCCAGTATTCTAGTCTAGTTACTATATATATTTGAGTTTATTAAATAACAACTAAACAAAAAAATCAAAACATGAAACATGGGGAAGTTCCTCAACTGCTCTATCAATAAATCTAGGAAACTTAGAGTGCATCTGGAAAGCCAGCCTTTTGGGGATCTGGCAGGCAGAGTCTAACATCAGCAGGGCACCTGCGCTAAGATCAAGGTAGAGGTCTCAAACAATGGACCTGACCCAAGGCAGGGAGGTCTAATTCCTGGACCTGCTATGGATAGTGCTTTCAACTTCTGGGCAAGGTCCTATCATTGTATCTATAAGTGTTATTTAACAAGTTTCCTTTCACTCAGCTGTGCATCTTGGGATCATTATGTGGTATCTAAGTTGCTAATGGACTGAACTAAAGTAACCCCAAAGAAACATAATACATCCAGCAGCAGGACCCAGTAAAACTGCTTGGAGTTCAAGGAAATTGAAAAAAAAATACCCTCAGTAACCTTCCTTAAAGAAGAATGTTTGATGACCTTTCTCACTTTCTCCTGGGATCCCTTCTCATAAGTCCACACAGCTACCACAAGCAATTCCTAAGTCCCCATATGAATTCTCCCTACTGGTCAGACAGAGCAGGCAAGCATCTGAGTGCACTGTGCAGCCACAGTTGACCATGGTACAGATTCACGCCTCTTCCCTGTGCTATCCAGATTTGAGATAGTCAGACAATGTGGTTAACCTATACAGTAAAAATATTACTGATAACAACCATTGTCATATTTTGCCACATTTCAGAAGCTATTTTATAATAAGACAAAAGCAAGTTGATGTGCTGAGAACTTCCTGAATTTGTCTCATGGTCCCACACATGCTTCAGACTCAAGCTTTGCTTCTGTCTCACATGCTTTTTATTCCAAATCTGTCCCCATGAATCTTCACTTCTCCTTCAAGTTTTGATCCAGTTATAATTTATAGTATGAAGAATTATTTTGATTTCTTGGCCCTTTATGTAATAAATACCTTTTAAAGCTCTATTCCCAATGTCCTCAACAAACAGAAAAGCTCTGAGGACAGAGCTGTGCCTTTATTCCTCTCACTACTTTTGGAATAGGATCTTGATATTTAGTCCAGTGTGACCTTCAATACATCCTCTTTTCTTCTTTTCCTGAATGGTGGAGTTAGATGTATGCAACAGTGCACAAGGGAGTCATTCCTGTCCCTTCTGATAATTTTTATGTTCTCAAAGAACAAGATCTGGGATGTCATTGGTTTATTGAGTAGAAACATACTATGATAGTTGGCAAGTTGTCATCATGTTGTGTCTTCATCTCAGTGGCTGGAAAACAGAAGTCTCAGTCAGAATTTCTTTACCAGGTCACTTGGCCGCATTGGCAAAGAAACTCATGATCTTCCATATGGTTAACATATCACCTGGCCAACTGATACTTATAGCATTTGCTAGGGTGTTGCAGGTTGAATTAGTTGTGGGAATAATGCTCTGTAACCTTGTCTTTAGTAAAAGCCATGAAACTTTTTAGACCAAAGTTTCCAATTCCTGAGCCTCACCTTCATCTCAAACTATGTAGTATAAGGGAATCATATTTGATGAATTAGCAATAGGGAGGACACCAATTCAAAATGAGTTCCTTCTTGTCACATAGATGTGAAAACAATGATATTCACATTTGAGGTCAGTAGTGTCTACACCTCCAGGGAGTCTGCAAAAAAAGCAATGGGATGCATTTCTGCAAAGGTGGAGAAACCCATTTAGCTTCTGTGCTAAACAGAATACTTATATACAAACAGAGCATTTATATATTTGCTTTAGTATCTGTTGACTATACTAAATACCACTTTAAAGATGAGAAATGACCTGACATTGCTGGTAAGAGTTACTACTGGGTGACATCTAGACCACTTATGTTTTACCTCAAGTATATATAAAAATGTGGAGACAGAGAAAGATGGCTCAGTGATTAAAAACCCTAGTTCGATTCCCAGCTCTTACAGAAAGCACCATACAAATATCTCCTCAGGAAAATTCAATACTTCTGGCCTTTTCAGGCATCTACACATACTCATACTTATGCATAATTAAAACCAATAACATATATTTGAAAAAAAGCCAAAATTTAGCATACAATTTTATACATTAATCAATTTGTTCATTAAATACTTGTTGACTATCTACTATTAAAGTATAATAACCAAGCAAGACCTGACATGCTTTTGGCAGAGTCTTTTGACATTTATCTCAGATCAAGAAGAGAAGCACATTAGTTAATATTAGCTTGCTAACTATGATGCTTCATTTTTATTGTTGACTTGATTGGATTGAGAAATGACTAGGAGATCATAAAAGTACACTTGTGAATGTAGCATGTAGTTTTGTCTACACTTCTTTAAATTCCTGGAGAGTGCACACACACCTGCCCAGGAGCTATGTCAAATCTGCAAATAGAAAACACACACACACACACACACACACACACACACACACACACACACAGAGTTATTCTCAAAATGCCTTTGCTAACTAAGACTGGGCACTCCTAAATCTTCCCTTACTATTCCAGACCCATTGGGGAAAGTAGTCAGAGGCCACTTACCCAAAACTCACAGGGCTGGTTGGCTTTATCTCCTCTGCTACTGCTTCACCTTCTCCTCTCTCTCCCAGTCCCTCCTGATTCTCCTGTGTCCTACCCATGCAACTCTCAGTCTCCCACCCTGTTCTAAGTCATTGACTATTGACTTCTTTATTGATAGATCAAAATCCAATTGGGGGCAAGGATCTTCTTCTGCATAAGTAAACACAGCTTCCCAATCAAAGAAGCATCAGAACCCCCCTACATGTGGGTATGTCAGTAAGTTTATTAGTAATTAGCTAAATTATAGAAGACCTACTCTTAAAATTGCTGGCAACTTGGATGTAACAAAAGGTTGATAAGGATAAACCTGAGTGACTGCATTCATGTATATCTGCATCTGAGTCATTGGATTGAGAAATGACTAGGAGATCATAAAAGCACACTTGTGCATGTAGCATGTAGTTATGTCTATACTTCTTAAATTCCTGGAGAGTGTACACACACCTGCCCAGGAGCTATCTCAAATCTACAAATAGAAAACACACACACACACACACACACACACACACACACACACACAGTCATGCTACAAGCTTCTAGTTTTCAAAGAAAAGCATGAGGAGAAAGGCAATGTGTGAAAGGTTGAGAGGTCCTACAGCCAGCCCCAGAGAGGGAAATGGTGGAAGCTATGAGCCTTTTACTTAACATAGAATGGAATCCCTAGGAAGGTGAAGATTCTAGAACCATGGAACATCTGTGGAACATGAGAGCTGTCAAACAGAGTCAACCTAAGATAAAGGTCATGTGCACTACAAACAGTAATGCCATAGGAGTAAGGCTGTGTAACCCTGTGGAACTCAATGCATAACACTGGATTCTACAGATCCCCTGTATGAGGTTATTGGAGTTAGCGTTTGCCCTTTGGCCTCGCTTCATTCTGATAGTGCTTTGTTGTCCTCCTAGTCCTCCTTTTCAGCATGGAAATGTTTACTCTACACAGTTGTACCCAGGATGCCCCCCTTCTCCCCTTTTACATGGTTAAAGCTAAGAGTTTTCTTTTAGTCTCAGAGTCTTGAACCCGCTTTTAAGGCCATGGGAAGATCTGGAATGGACTGAATGAATTTTGCATCTTGGGTAGGCATGAGCCTTTTGCGGGCTTAAAGGTAGTGGTCAAAGTATAGGGGCAAAGAGGGTGAGCTGAATTAGCACTTTTCAGTCTCATCCAAGAAGATGATGTTTATCAATGTGTTGTAAGCTAGCCCTGAAACAAAGAAGGCGTGAAGTCCAGGGCTCAAGAATTCAAGGTCTTGTCTCTCCATGTGTCATATAACACCAATGTCAATTTGTTAATCTGAGTAAATGAAACACTAAGAAAAATAAGGTAGAAGAGACAGATTTTACTAAAATTTGTCCAAGAAAATGAAACTAACCATGGAAAAACACCATGAAAGGATTACTAAGCGACATAGCCTGTCCTCATTGAGTTTCTACCCCTGAATCCAGGAAGAGGGTAAGATGCTTTAAGGCTAACAAAAAACAAATGTGCTTCACTTTGTCTTACTTTATCTTATTATTATCCCTTAGAAGCCTGTTTGTTTTCCAATAAGAAACAGAGAGGGAGTGGATCAGGATGAGAATGGAGGCAGGAAAGAACTGGGAGGAGTAGAAGGAGGAGAAACTGTAATCAGTATTTTATGCATGTATGGTATATTTTATGAAAAAATCCATTTTTAATAAAAAAAAGTTTAACAAATAAATGTGCAGGCCTTGAAGGAAGTCTAATATACTGCTAATAGGCACTACAAGAGAGAGGTTCCTAAGTTCCACAGAACACATCAAGTCAAGGAAGTGTTCAGGAACTTCTAGGAAGAAGGTAAGAAACAGAAGGAAGTGTGTGCCAGGAAGTAAATGTGTTCCAGGAAGTGTGTTCCAGGAAGTGTGTTCCAGGAAGTGTGTTCCAGGAAGTGTGTTCCAGGCTAATAGAAGAGGATATGCAGGTTTTGGGCAATAAAACACAAGGCAGTGAATTGTGGGAGCTGAGAGAAGGCTAGTATACTGAACAGTGGGCTGAGAAAGGGTCAGGAGGGGCCCATCAGGTTCCAGGGGTTTGGGTTAATTCTGTGAACTACCGAAGAGCTTCAAGGATAAAGGAAAGAGGTGAATCAGATCCTCAGTTTTAGAACACTCCTATTTGCAGGGTGGAAAATGGACTAGAAGAGAACAGATGTGGAAAAGCATAACCGTGGCTGCGGTGGGCCTAGTGATGATGAATTAGGCGTGGGGGACAATGGTACTGGCAGTCTAAGCAAGGGGGATTGAAAGAAATCTATGTAGATGCACATTCACTAAGGCTAGCTGCAGAGGAGGCTTACATGGTAGGACCGATTTTCAAACTTTGAATCAGAGAACTGAGAATATTAATGCTAAGAAAAAAATCACACTTCATTCCTGAAATAAAAAAGGTAGAAGGAAGGAGAGAGACAAACGCTCTAAGGAAGGGGAGAGTGATATCAGACAGGCTAAAACAAAGAGAGAGAATGGACATATGTATTTCATGTAAGCTTTGACACTAGAAAAAGTTGTTAGAATCTCTGAACAACAAAAGTAATTTTATCTCCTGTGGTTTGTACTTAATCCTAAAACTGGGCAGCAGAAGTTTACAAAATGGACAGCTGAATGTAACCCAGTGCTTCCAATAAATGTGCATGATCAGTTTAATCTGTCTATTGATGCTGACTCTTTCATATGGAATTCCACATTATCCAGGTGTTTAGAGAAATAAATAGGTATCTTTCCTACTCCTGAAAACAAAACCATTGTACTTGAAACCAAGGAGAAATGAGATATTTGGGAGTCATCATTTGCTAGTGAAAACATTCCAACCCCAACAACCCATTTCATCCCTGTGTTTATCCCTGGGACTCCATCAGTTCCCCATGGAGACAAGTCTTCTGTGTGCCTCTGCAAAGACTTGATTAACCATGAAGGTGCGTGATGGTGGGGAATCCTGCTTAGTCGTGGTGTTTTAACATCCAAGAAAAGGAAATACCATGGATTTTAGGTCTAGTCACACAATCATGTTTCCATCAAGAAGTAACTGGAAGGGGGCATATTCCTTAGATAAATAAATTGAAAATATGTGCTCTTAGACATGAGATTATAAAAGATTGACAGTTACTGTTCATAGATTTATCAGAATCTATCAAGTTAGAAAACTACAAATATTGCATTGTATCTGTGTGTGTGCTAGCTAGCCTGGCATTACACTGAAGAGAATATTTCATTTAAAAAACATCTTACAAATTATAAATAATACTTGAAGCTGCAAGCTTAAGGTAGGAATGCCTTAACCATAATTTCAAATTATGCAACATAGAAATATCTCCCAGTGGCAATTTATTTCTCGAAAGAACAGTCATAGTTCGGATTTCTAGAGTCTAGAAAAGACAAGACAGCATATGTGTGTTGTCCCTGACTGTAAAATGGAAACAAAATCTGTAAAGGTAAAGACTGAGTTTCCAGGGCTTCTAACCTTTAAAGCCTGTTAGAAGAAGGGCAATGACTTATTTTATGTGGTGCAACTCTCATGTGTTACCTGGTGGTAATTTCCCCAGCTCTGAATCCGTGTTTGGCTGTGTAACCCACTAACTTCTGTTTGTAGTCGGTTGGTCTAGACAGACAGGTCTTTTGAGATCTGTTCTCGTTTGATGGGTTAATCAGATTTCCACCCTCAGTTTTTCTTTATGGTTTTCCAGACCTTTCTGTCACTCTTGCATGCAGGATATAATGACTATCATTGGCAGAAGTCACTCAACAGTCTACAGCCCCTCGTAGCCACAGAAACAGCAGGAGAGGGGAGACATAAGCAGTGTATCCAAGTCAAAACACAAGTATCCTGCCAAGGACAATTGCTTCTTTTATCTACTTCCACGAAAATAATCACCCCTGCTTCACTCTTAGCTTCTTTAAATAGCGGATATAAAAGGAAGTCCTGGCCACCTGGTCAGCAGAGAAATGAAGTGACAAACACACACAGTGATCATGTAAGCTACTTTGTCTAATGTTTTTGTTAGTGACAGATGTGCGCCTAGGCAATAAAGCTTCTTGTATTCATTTTTACACCTCTGAACGTGACGGAACTACTGTAAAGACAAGCACACTGTAAAAGGTCCTTATGCCAATGCCTGATACACTAAAACCAATCAAGAAATGTTAGTTGTTCTAATGAATATGATGTGTAGGATTCTGTAAGTACATTGTACAGATCTGTATTTTGTCTGACAAGCTTATTTTGTATAAAGACACAAAAAAGAGTCTATAGAGAAGATTTGAAACACACACACATACACACACTTACAGAGAGAGAGAGAGAGAGAGAGAGAGAGAGAGAGAGAGAGAAAGAGAGAGAAGCACAAACATTTGGGAAGCTATGATAAAAGGATTATTTTTGTGGAAGAAAATTTTCATGGAAGAAATAAAAGAAGAAATTGTCCTTGGCAAGATACTTGTGTTTTGACTTGAATACACTCAATACCAAGAGTCAAAGCAGTACTGTGTAAGTTGCATCAAGAGTTATCTTTGAGAAACATAGTCAATATAAATCAGGTGAAGGTGTAAGACGCATATTATGGTACGCAGAACAAGATAGAAAATGCACCACAAGCTAAGGAAATAATTAAAATCAGTGAAGAGACCAGCTGAGTGTGACATGTTCACTCCTGGGAAAGCGTCACTCAGCCCTCAAGAGACATGTGTATATCTATGTGACAGCTATGAATGACCTTGCAACTTTCTCAAAAAGTATTTAAGCAGTAAATAAAACCCTTTCCCAGTGGTTGAAATAGTAGTCACTTCTGCCAATGTAAGCAAGACAGACTTCGATTTTATGTGTCCCCCCTGCTTCTTCTCGGTTAGCTAATAACCTGCATGTTGGAAACATTTCAACGAAAGTGAGTTCACAGCCCCACAGGCCAGCTCAAAATATATCTATCGTGCATGTAAACAAGCAAACCATTATGTTTCTTATTGAGATAAAGCAGACAATGATAAGTGGGGGCTTTTCAGGAGACAAAGAGCTTCCTATTGGAGTGTGGATAATCTCCTTGAAAACCCAGTGTTTTGGCAAATAGTACCAGATTAATCTATTAGGCATCTCCTTTCATTATCAAATTTCCGCTGCCTATCACAGTGGCTGTCTTATCGAGCACCCCCTGTTCAATAGCAACCCCATTCCTAGGATTTCAGATGCTGGCCTGCCCTGCTCACAAAACAGGTGTCCCTACTGTTTGCAGCAGAAAGATTTCTGCATGGAAGCCTGGGAAAGGGCAGGGCTGTCAGCCCTGGTTCTACCTGAAGGGACAGGTAACAGAAAACTGTTGATTCAATGAATAGAACTTAATTGGCAAGCATTAGCTGGGAGTAAATGTTTTTTGGAATTAAAATTCCTTAAAAATGTCCCACTGACAAGAAAGCTTAAAGAAGAAAACCACACACAATGGTTTTGTAATAACCAAACAGAGGATTCCACACAGTGGGCTTATTCTCTAGGGAATCCCCTGGCAAGCACAGCATCCACCTAAACACACTGCTAAAACTTTAGTATGTCCTTTCCAACAACTTTTTAAACTTCCTTCGGGTTTATGTTGTGGGGTGCATCACCTGCATTGAAGAGGAAATGCATTTATTGTGACTCTACAAGCAGCTAGTATTGCAAGTCAATTAGTAAGATGTATCAGGTTTTCTGGTTCTCAGCCTCTCTCCTGCCAGCCTGTCTTCTTTTTCTTACTTAATAAAGCTGGGCATGTGGCTTCTGACTAGCTCTTTTGTGTGCTAGGCTAGGGTCACCCACCCACATGCAGCAGTGAAACCTGCAGCTAATGCATATCTCAGCTTTAGTGAAGTCCCAAGGAATGGATGTGGAACCACCTAGCTGTTTGTTTCTATTATACATGATGTTTGTAGTCTAGACATATTTCATGTTTATATTGAAATTTATTTGCATACAGAGGTCACACAGTTGACAGTCATTTTGTTTTGCTGAGTCAATGCCAAGATTTCCCTAGTTTCTTCTTAATTCGATACTGGGTGGGTAAATTCTCTCCTTGCTATGTATCTACACCCATCTGCAGTTCTCCAGAAGAAGAAAGACTCCCTTTTCTACTCTGAACCCAGCCCTTAAAAACTTGGCTGTTGTGTGCTGTACTGTAATAAAATAAAGACATTCAGGAGACCACCGTGCTGGTGACCAGATGATCACGTTTTCAGTGGCTTCCCTGACTGCTAGCAGGTTAGCTCAGTGGTAGGTGCCAGATCTGCAGAGTCTGTAGGAAGCATTTGATAAGTGCATGGCTTTTGCTTCTGGCCCTCCACAGCACAAACTTTGTTTCATCTATAGAACAAAGTCTACCAGGTAATTACGAACGGAAGGCAGGAACAGCCAACTCTCTCCAGGTTTCCTCAATCAGTGTGATTAAATTTCTCAAAGGCAGGCAGCAGTGGCTGAAGCAGCTGCAATGACTTCTGGAAAACTGTTGAGCAGCTCAGAATTGAGCCTTTCATTTAACTACTTGCTGTTTCTTTTTATTACGTGCAAATTGTGGCTTAATAGATTTACAGTCTCTATAAAGTCACAACTGTTAGGGTAACCCAGTGGTTCCCTAACATATTACAATGGTATGAACCGAAGATTATGGCTAGGGGTAGAACAACTTTTTGAAAAATAGTGACACCCTAAAAAGAAGCAATATTTACACATTTATAGAGTAAAATATAATGTATTCATCTTGAGTAAGTAAAAAAAATGAAAAAGTTGAGATAACTAGCTTGTCACTGACTAAAGATAAAAACCCCCTAGTTAAGGGCCATTGACTTAGAAATATATACATCAGGCATATACATAATATATGTATATATGCAAATATATACATATATATGCAATATAAACATATATATGGACATACATATATGTTTTATTTTAAGTTTTATTGAAATGGATTTCTTTCTTTTTCTATGCATGACAAGGACTCAAGAGATAGCTCAGAAGTTGAGAGCACGCACATCTTTAAAGAGGATCTGAGTTTGGTTCCCTGTCCTCACATCAAGCAGCTCTCAACTACCTATACCTCCAGCTCCAAAGGACCCAATAGCATCTTCTAGATTCTGAGGTCACCTGAATGCACAGGTGCATATTCCCATCCACAGATGTGCATGTATACACATAATTAAAAATTAAAAAATAGCAAAAGTCATTAAAACTAATTTTAATGCTGTAATCCAAAATGCTAATTTCTGATTCTGTGCAAGAATCTTCAGGACAAATTTCTGTCAAAAATGGTTATAACCAAATCAGAATCTCAGTGTTTAGGTTACTTACCTAATATGATTAGTGTTTATAGATACGCAGAAATAATCTACAACACAAATCAAGACCCTCCCACAAGACAATGTCATTGAAGCGGTGAGACTCTGTTGAGCAATTGGTTTGCTTAACAAAGTTCTGGCCTTGATAACTTAATCCCTGCATATAGTCTCACAAGCCCAGCGACTCACTGTTACAAAGGATTCCGAGGCTTAGCCTTGACTTCTTGAATCTAGGATTTAGGTTTTCTCATTTGTTAAATAAAGGTTCTACCTTTCCAGATTAATTCATGACAGTTTGAGACTCAAAAGAAATGAACAAAGAAATAAAAATATGAAATAGGTTTGACAAGCTTGTATGAGATGTATACAACCATTTTATCAATTTAATAACAATAATAACATTTTTACCAAAAGCAGGTCACTGAAGAATTAGACTGGTAGCTTGATTTCATTCCTTGTTTGCCAAAATTCAAAAGCATTTATAAAAATTTCAACGATGACACAGAAATTATGGCCTGCAAGAGAAAAGCAGTAGAACAACCAAGCACAACAAATTCTCCTTCACTATCATTTGAGTTTCTGTGAGAATCAATGAGAAATGGCATGCAATCATGATTCTACAATGGCATGCAGCCATTTTGAGCATGAGCATATGGTACTTTCGAGACTACTGTTTGACTTCTGAGATGAAGGGCTGGGCAGGTCTGGATAAGCTCATTATGATAGACTACTAAGAAAGCTCTAATATTACCTGACGTGTCAGGGACAAACACAAAGCAGTAAACACTGAGCTACACAAACAGCATGTGAACCCTTCATTGGCAGAGTAAATTTTTTGTATATTATTACAGTATGAAGACATTTCCCCCTAAATGGCATAATAAAATCTATGGTTACATGCTAATCTTAGGAATCTGAGGGGAAGCCACGGGTTTCTAAATTATATAATTTTAAAATATTTAAACAGTACACTTCTGCTTTCAAGAAATTGACTAATCATTTTCCCTATGATAGTTTGCAAAGGAAAAACCAACTTTGTATATTAGATAATTAAGTAATTAGTGATTATTTTTAAAAATTGGCAAAATCTGATCATGAGAGAGGATGCAGTGATATGCAAGATAGATTCCCACATTTTTGAAATTAGTAAAGTACTTGAAATTAGAGTGAAATATTAAAGGAAAGTTACTTCGTGTACTTCAGATTAATTGGAGAATGTAATGTTGAATTTATTTTTTTTAAATATATTTATTATTCATCTGCTAATATTAAGTATGTTAATATTTAATATCTACATAATAAGGTATTTCTTTAATGGAATATTCAATAATGTTTAATGTTATTAATAAATAGCTAACAAATATAAAAACATGTTTATTATTAATCTAATAAATATGTTTTAGTGTGCTGTGTATGTTGTATATGTGTGTGTATGTGTGTGTTGTGTCTGTGTGTATGTGTGTGTGTGTGTGTGTCCACATGTGCCATGATGCATGTGGAGGTCAAAGGAGAACTGGTGGGAGTTGGTTTTCTTCTAGCAGTGGGTTCTGAAACAGACCATCAAGCTTGGTGGCCAGCACCTTTACCCAATGAGCTACCTCATTACACTTGGTTTTAATGCAGTTAAATTAACTCAAGCTTATTTGAAGTAAATAGACAAGTTATAATTCACTTGGAAAAAATAAGATGAATGTGTGACAAATTCAAATTTGTTAATGAAGTCAAATTTTTGAGTAAAAACATTTTAAAGCATATTTATTAACAAATATAAAAACATGTTTATTATTTATCTAATAAATATGTTTTAGCGTGTTGTATGTGTTGTATATGTGTGTATATGTGTGTGCTGTGTATGTTTGTGTGTTTAATAATATGTTTAAACATATTTATTAGATAAATAATTAACATATAGGAAGAGAAATAGAAACATATTAGCTGAGAAATTTAACAACAATTTTTGAAGTATACTAAAAACATCCCAAGGTATTCTTTAAAATTTGTAGTAAAAATATGGAAGTATAATTGATACCTACAGTTCTCTTTTGCTTAAAACTGCTCAGTTTTCCTAAAACAATGGAATATGTAATTAGTCACTGAAAAGCATCAACTGAGGACAAAACTCTCTTTCTGATATGCCACTGAAGTAACATCTGTTTTGTGTGACACGGATAAGAGGGCAGTGCTTAATTCATCCATGCTCACAGCTGCTTAGAGTGTAAGAATGTATAAAATATAATGTGATTTACTGTGTTTTGTTGTGAAACTCAATAGTAAAATGGTTCAGATGCTCCTGAACATAATCTCAAACTGCATAGACGTGTACACTTTATTAACAGACTACAGATGTCTAGATAACAGAGCTCTCCATTGGAGAATAGGCTGCTACGCAGCTATTAGCTCCGTGTGGTAAAGGGACCATTTGCAAATCTCTTTAATAGCTTTGCCATTTTCTCCCACTTGAATGAAAATGATAATGTGTGGATCTCACAGTCATTAGGAACTTTCTCTTACTCCTGTAGGATTAATTTTCGTTGACCCAGAATTTTGTATTTGTTTAACACAATCCGTGGGTTACTTTGATCTTATCTGCTTCTATAAACAGTAATATCCAGTCCTCTCTTGGGCTAAAACAGCTTTTATTCCAGTGAGAATTGATGGTATTAATCATTCTGAAGTCCAAGAGTGCTCACCATAAATTGTGTGGTGGACCTGGCCTAGTACCTCCCAGGCCTCCCATTCATCAACAAGTGCTCATTTCCACCTGGACAGAAGGGACATAAAGAGTAATTTATCTCAGAACTCAGGTTTCCTGACCCCCTTCCTGACTGCTTGTCAGAAGAGACATTCAGAAACAAATAAATATTTGTTCTACCTTTGGACATAAAGACCTAAATTTGCTGCCATCTCTAAAGTCTGATTCCCTCAAGTGGTCAGAATGGGAAATGCACATCATGCTCTTCCAAGAGAAAAACCAAACGACAGCAAATACAGGGATTCACATGAATGTCATGTCAAAAAATAAGAGACACAACTTTGATTCATTACCAGCATCTCAACCCACACTTATTTTTACCATATACTAGAGATAAAAATGTCAGCCAATAGTTTAGGAACTGCCAGACTTGGAAAGTGTTTAGAAGACATCATTTATTTAAAAAATAAAAATCTGCACAGAGTTACAGAACTATTCATTTCAAATAAAAACTTACCCAACTCCAGATCAATATATATCAAGAGAAAAAGTGGACATCAATTCCCTTATGTAGACATTGTGGCACGGTCTCCCTCCCATCCATCGCCAGAGTTCACAAAGCGTTTGAGCATGGGAATTTCATTTTCGGGGACAGGGAGATGATACACCCTGATTAAAAAAAAAGGAGAAGGCAGAGCCCCAGGACAATAACCAGAAGGGTGGCCTGGAAACTGGATGGCGATCTTGAATTTCAGATTCTTTTGCCTCTGTATGATCTTATTTTGTAGCTTCTGCTCCCTCCCCCTTCTCAAATCACTAACTGAAAGAAGGCAGGCACACACATACAGACTCAAACTCTTGACGATGGTGACATGTTTGCAATGTTTCTGGTTTTAACCTAAACACAAGTTGGATTTTGTAAATTTCAAAACTCTGCCTGTTTCATTGTGAGTGTGTGGTTTTAAAATTGTGCTGGACTCCAAATTGATCACTGTATGAATTTACTGAACACTAAAAACACCCCCAAACCCCACTATTGAAAGCAATAGAAACTTGAATTAGCCCCTTCCAAATCCAGTCTCAGTAGTAAACCTGTAAGTCTTTTTGCCAAATGAAAAGTGAGGGGATTAAAAGTCTTGCAAACATGCTCTTTTTAAAATTGCAGCTATAAATTCCACATTAGTTTTTGTTTTTTAATCAGGTAACTGAAACCAAGGTGGAAATGTTTGGTACCCAAAGCTACTCTACAGACTTGCTTTTCACAGGTTTTCCCCCTTCTGGAGACTAAAACTGGGTTTGTGTCAAATTCTCCTCTCAGAGCTCAACTTCCCTGGTATAACAGTAATTTCTAACTAGATGGCTGAAAACCAAGGGACACTTGCTCCTGTGTTTAAAGAAGAATGTCTGAGTTTGACCTTTATAAATGGCATTGTTCACCATGTGCTCTAGACCAGCAGGGACTGAAGTTGTTGTCTTCATTGAGGATGTGAGGAGATTGCTCCCTGTGGATTACAGTCTGAATGGTGTAGGAAAAATATCCATGACCTATGTGTCTGGTGATTTGTGTTCAGAATATAGGAAGCTTCTTATAACTCAATGGTAAAAGAAGTAATCAAATTAAAAATTAGACAAAATATGTGAATAGATATGTATGCATTAAGAGATATGATGTTCAATAGACATAGAACAATATGTTAAACCTAAGCCACAATGAGTTTCCATTTCCCATGGCAATGATATATAAACAGTAACCTGTGTTGAAAAAGATGCAGGAAAACTGTAACTTTCACACATTGTTTGTGGGAATATAAGATTGTAGAGGTATTGGGGGGTTGTCAGTGACTGCAACTATACAACTCCCCAAAAACATCTTTGCATGAATATAGCAAAGAATGTCTGGAGAAGTTAATAGAAAAGAATCATTTCCTATCATTTTATTTATTTGAAAATCTATTATGCCACAGAAACTGGCATCAATCAAATTTCATACACATTCCTCTGTTCTCTCTTAAACAAACTCTCTTCCTCAGCTGAGGGGTACTAAGAGTCTCCTAGTCTTTGACCATGCAGAATGTCTGCCCCTCATCCCAGACAAAGCTCAACAGGCCCTGAAAAAAACTGTCCAACAACCTAGCAATCAACTGTACAGTTTAATTTTTCCAAGTTACTTAAATTGATGGATTATTTTTGTAGTTGTGTCGTGGGGTGGGGGGATGGTTGGCATACATCTTGAACTGTAGTGAACTTGGCCAAGGGCTTCATTATTTTAGCCAATACAGTCTTCTAGTTTATACAAGTAGTCTGGTATTTTCAAATCACTTCATTAAAGCTTGGATAGCTTTTCACAATTTGCTTTTCTCATTGAGCTCTTCCTAAAATGACTATCTGATGCCCTGAGGTTTGGATGTACTTGAATAATTTAAAAGAAGAAAAAGAAAAGGCATCAGAGGTAAAACTGTGTTTCTTTCATGTTGCTATCACTCAAAAATAAAAGCAGATTTCTCTTAGTCTAGACCCCTACCCACAAATCAACGTTGGGAAGCATCAAACAGTAATTTAATTTCAAAGAAAAATTTCAGAAAATGACATAAGCCATTCTGATTGTATTGCTAAACAGTTTGGAATTCATCTCTAGCACAGAGGCTTTATAGAATCCATGTGCTGGTTTCAACATTTTGACTTTAATAATTTAGATTATAGGTATGATACAAACCAGCTGCATCTTTCTGGCTGTGAGCAATAAGTTTTCATTCCCCAACTGGCCTGGACTTCAGTTTTGTGAGCCAGAGGGCCAGTGACCTTCTTATGTATGGTAGCTATCTATTGTAATAGAATCTGAGATAGAAAGATGCTTCAAAAGGTTGTGTGGTGTAGACCTGAATTTCACCAAATTGGCTTTATATGCTGTTGAAGCATTATCTCTATTGTATGTCTTAAGTCCAAGTTGTTATTTAAAACCTAGGAAAGATGCTATGTAGAGGTCAAGGTATGGATTACAGAAGCTCAAATATTTTTCCAGTAGTCATAAAACTTCATAGCTTAGCTTTGCAGAGGGAGGAAGAAATCTATTAATGACTGTTGAGACCAGTCTTCCATTTGCTTTGGCAAATCTTAGACTTTGATGAAGTGTTCAGATGCCCACTCTTAAATGGCTAGAGAGGTCATTAAGTCTGTTTTGACAAAGGGCATCATGTACTGTTCTCTTGGCTGAGGTGTGAAAACCAAGCTAAAATAGCGAAGGAAGCATTATCAGCCATCTCTTTAAGGCCCAGAGGAGAACTAAAGGAAAGCTGAGTGCCACTCACCTGTGCAGCTGAGACTCCTGAAGGCAGGAGGACAAAAGGTGTCTAGAGCGGGATGATGCTCAGCTGCAAATGAAGAAAAGAACAGTCATGCCAGCAGACTGAGCAGAGGGTGCTGACACAGCATACAGAATTAGTGGTGAGGCCAAAGTCCCCAGGACTGGGACAGTATCTGCAAGAGAGCCAGCAGCAGCATATACTCAGTCTTCTCATCTTGTCATCATGGGGACAATGATCTCATCCAATTCCTTTCTGTGTGTTCTGCAGGCATATTCTCCTCTTAAGAGGTACTGGGCAACTTGTCCTTTGAATGAAGAGGAAGCACGGCCAGGAATCCACTCTGTTACACTGCAACTCGGGCACTCATGTAGCCCTGAAATTGGCTTGCACCTCTATATTGCTGGACTGCAATTCCCAGGCAGGTAAAAATGGGACTGTTCAGTAAGAAAGAATGTCTATTGGAAAGAACAATTCAGCAACTTTAGGCAATGATGGGTTTTCAGTTAATTTTAATGTGTCAGTGAAAAAAGTGATGTAGCCATGCATGATAAAAACAACTCTGGCAGAGGAATGGGATCTGGATACTTGAAGGCTGGCAGCTTCTCCAATGTGTCCAGCTCTAGGAAGTTAGCAGGGCACCCAGGGACTTCAAGGTATCTCAATGATAAGTAACGACTGTCTGACAACTCAGCTGCACCCCAGAGGGTAGTGTGACTGGCAATGCCACACTGTTTCCTGAAGATACTACCGTGATATATTTTGTCTCATTTCTATACATGTGGGGATATACTTACATATCTACAGATTATGTCTCAAGAAAGTACAGGATAGAAAGAAAAAAATCAACAATACTGTTTTAGCTCTGAAAATGATGCATTGTGGGTAGTATTTAATCCTTATTAAAAAATAATGCTGTAACTTTAGTTTAAAAAAAAAAAAACACACTCCAATAAACTTCTTTCTAGAACATTCTATGTACAAGGTCAAACCTAAGAAGAAATGAGCAAGGTGAAGGGCCTCACCACATCTAGCCAAGGAGAAAATGCTACAGCTGTAGGTCACAGTAGCACAGAAGAGGAGGTGGTACTGGGAAGTGTTGTTGTGATGCAGAGCTAGGCTTCATTCTAAAGTGCTCATAAAATACCCAGCCTCCTTTCTATGTACCATCACTATGCATAATGCCATAATGTCATTACAATGTCTGAAGCTCTCCTTCAGAAGAAACTCAGGCAGGACAGAGTGGGGATAACTCAGAGCCGAGGCTTGAAACTGAGACCCACACTGAGCCAAGCTCCCTAGTAGTTGAAGCCTTGGAAGACGGGCAGGAATGGAGAAGTTCTCTGCACATGTGAGAAATGTCTTGGCTCCTTTTGGGTAAGTTGTCTCTGCTGTAGTCTCTGATGCTGACTGAGGTGGCACCTTCCTATAGGCAGATATCTGGAGTCTGAGCATCCTGGAATTAGTTTTATTAGATTTTTTTTATTAGATATTTTCTTTATTCTTTATTTACATGTAATATGATATCTCCTTTCCCAGTTTCCCTCAAAAACAAAAACAAAAACAAAAAACGAAAAACAACAAGAACAAACCCCTCTTCCCTCCTTCCTACCTCCTTCCCCTGCTCGCCACCCCACCCTCTCCTTCTTACTGGCCCTGGCATTCCCCTACACTGGGGGATAGAATCTTCACAGGGCCAAGGGCCTCTCTTCCCATTGATGACTGACTTGGCCGTCCTCTACTATACCAATGCTGCTGGATCCATTGGTCCCACCATGCTCTTAGGTTGGTGGTTTAGTCCCTGGGAACTCTGAGGCTACTAGTTAGTTCATATTGTTGTTCGTCTTAAGGGGCTGCAAACCGTTCAGCTCCTTGAGTCCTTTCCCTAGCTTCTTCATTGGGGACCTTGTACTCAGTTCAATGGATGGTTATGAGCCTCTACCTCTGTATTAGTCGGATACTGACAGAGCAAGCATCTGTTGTCACCTGAGTTTAGGGTTGTTTCGATTTGCATTTCCCTGATGACTAAGGATGTTGAACATCTTTAGGTGCTTCTCAGACATTCAGTATTGGTCAGTTGAGAATTCTTTGTTTAGCTCTATATCTCATTTTTAATAGGGTTATTTGTTTTTCTGGAGTCTAACTTCTTGACCTCTTTGTATATATTGGATATTAGCCCTCTATCAGATATAGGATTGGTAAAGATCTTTTCCCAATTTGTTAGTTCCATTTTGTTCTATTGACAGTGTCTTTTGCCTTAAAGAAGCTTTGCAACTTTATGAGGTCTCATTTGTCAATTCTTGATCTTAGAGCAGAAGCTATTGGTGTTCTGTTCAGGAAAATTTCACCTGTGCCTATGTGCTTGAGGCTCTTCCCCACTTTCTTTTCTATTAGTTTCAGTGTATCTGGTTTGATGTGGAGGTCCTTGATCCACTTGGACTTGAGCTTTGTACAAGGAGATAAGAATGGATTGATTTGCATTCTTCTACATGCTAACTGCCAGTTGAGCCAGCACCATTTGTTGAAAATGCTGTGTTTTTTCCACTGGATAGTTTTAGCTCCTTTGTCAAAGATCAAGTAACTATAGGTGTGTGGGTTCATTTCTGTGTCTTCAGTCCTATTCCATTGATCTACCTGCCTGTCACTGTACCAATACCAAACAGTTTTTATCACAATTGCTCTGTAGTACAGCTTAAGGTCTAGAATGGTGATTCCACCAGAGGTTCCTTTATTGTTGAGAATAGTTTTGGCTATCCTGGGTTTTTTGTTGTTCCAGATGAATTTGCAAATTGCTCTTTCTAAGTCTGTGAAGAATTGAGTTGGAATTTTGATGGGGATTGCATTGAATCTGTAGATTGCCTTTGGCATGATGGCCATTTTTACTATATTAATCCTGCCAATCCAAGAGCATGGGAGATATTTCTATCTTCTGAGATCTTCAATTTCCTTCTTCAGAGACTTGAAGTTCTTGTCAAACAGATCTTTTTTACTTGCTTAGTTAGAGTCACACCAAGGTATTTTATAGTATTTGTAACTATTGTGAAGGGTGGTATTTTCCTAATTTTTTTCTCTGCCTGTTTATCCTTTGTGTAGAGGAAGGCCTCTGATTTGCTTGAGTTAATTTTATATCTGGCTACTTTGTTAAAGTTTTTTTTATTTTTATCAGCTTAAGGAGGTCTCTGGTGGAATTTTTGGGGTCACTTAAGTATACTATCAGATCACCAGCAACTAATGATAATTTGACTTCTTCCTTTTCAATTCGTATTCCTTTGATCTCCTTTTGTTGTCTAATTGCTCTGGCTAGGACTTCAAGAACAATATTGAATAGGTAGGGAGAAAGTGGGCAGCCTTGTCTAGTCCCTGATTTTAGTGGGATTTCTTCAAGTTTCTCTCCATTCAGTTTGATGTTGGCTACAGGTTTGCTGTATATTGCTTTTACTATGTTTAAGAATATGCCTTGAATTCCTGATCTTTTCAAGATTTTTATCATGAAGGATTGTTGGATTTTTTGGATTTCCTCAGTGTCTGTTGTTATGTCTCCCATTTCATTTCTGATATTTTTAATTAGGATACTGTCTCTGTGCTCTCTGGTTAGTCTGAATAAGGGTTTATCTATGTTGTTGATTTTCTCAAAGAACCAGCTCCTGGTTTGGTTGATTCTTTGTATAGTTCTTTTTGTTTCTATTTGGTTGATTTCAGTTCTGAGTTTGATTATTTCCTGCCTTCGACTCCTCTTGGGTGAATTTGCTTCTTTTTGTTCTAGAGCTTTCAGATATGCTGTCAAATTGCTAGTGTGTGCTCTCCCCAGTTTCTTTTGGAGGCACTTAAAGCTATGAGTTTTCCTCTTAGGACTGCTTTCATTGTGTCCCATAAGTTTGGGTATGTTGTGGCTTCATTTTCATTAAACTCTAGAAAGACTTTAATTTCTTTCTTTATTTCTTCCTTGACCAAGTTATCATTGAGTAGAGTGGGCATTCTATTTTTTATGTTGTTATTGAGGAGCAGTCTTAGTTCATGGTGATCTGATAGGATGCAAGGAATTATTTCAATGATGAGAATCAACATTTTTATAGCATACACATTTACTTCTATATTGACCACCAATTGTCTGATCCACTGTCTGATAATCCCCAGGAAGAAGCCCAATGGCATGAAGCTTGGGGCCATAGAACACTGGAGTCCATGAGATTGGGAGTGTCCTTGGGATAGCATTTAATACATACTGCTGCTCCCACCTCTGATGAGCAACAAGAGTCTATAGCTTCCACCTCTTGCTACTTCACACCCCCTATCCCACTTCAAGATGTTCAGTTATATTGGCTGTGTTTTCTATTTATAGCTTATTGGAATAAGAAAAGCCCACTTCATTTTAATTGTCTGTTCCAATGTGTCATGTTTGTATGCCCCAGCACCAGGTTTGCAGTACATAATTTAAGGGATTTGGTCACTGCTTCTCTTTGTAAGAAGGAAGGTTAGGTGGATAAAAGAACCGTGTTAGAGAATAGCCATGACCACCCAACACAGAGCAGAAGCTCTCTTGCATCTGGTCAGACAATTCTTTTCACTCTTGGGGTTTTGGTTTCCCATAGGACCACACTATAGCAAACATACAGCTTTCTGAATGTCAGAAACATCTCCAGAAGATGAAGGGATTTTCCTAAAGCAGCAGTCTTTGTTGAGCAACTTTTTATTTTATTTCTATTTTGGACAAAATTGCCAACATTCAGCCTGCTAATAAAACCTTAATTCTCAAAACTGTTCACCTGTGTGTCAGCCCTTATGAGTTAACCTGTCAACAATGGGTTGATCCACTTTGGTTGAAATTTAGGCTCTTTCCTTTTCAGTAGGGTCACTGCACCTTTGAAAGGTCTACATGGCAGAGGCTGAGCCATGCTGCACTGGAAGCATTACAATAAAACTAGAACCCATTGTGTTTATCTGTCCCTTATAGTCTGCCTCCAAACACAAGGGACTTTGTGGGTCTCAGATGTTTGACCCTGCTGCCTTTGGCTTTGAGAGCCTTTCTGCCATCACAAAACAGTGTGATAATTTCATGAAGGTCATGGGGGAAAATGAATGCCTTTGAAAGTGGGGATAAGCCAGTCTCCAGGGAAGAGAAGGCAATAGGCCATCAAAAGGAAACATGATATTGCCAGAAATTTGGAACAGCAACTTTTGTATTTGATGTATCACTGAGATTAGTGGTCCATCCTCAGTATCAAACCTGCTGGGCAGTTTTTCTTATCATTAGCTAATAAAAGTCTGCTATCTTAGGTTTTCCTTGTCTATTCTCAGGGTTATAGAGTTTCTCTGAGTTTTTTTTCCCCTCAAGATTATTCTGTCTAACAAAGGAAGGAGTTAGTGTCCTTGGCCATCAGCAAAAAAGTTACAAGCAGGGGAAAAAATACATGATTGAAGAACTGAACATGTAATTCCATACAGATCCCTTGAGCTAGCAGACCATAGGACAATGGGTCAGCAATTTCATTTCTATTTTTGACACTGTCGTTGACTCATGGTACTGGGGTTTCTTGTTTTCAAAACCTGATAGACTATGATAGCACTTATCAATTATTTGAAAAAAAAATGATGTTTGCTGAGCACCCAGAATCTAGAGGCCTTTTTCCAGGGCAAAAAGGAAAAGAATTTCTGTCTTTAAGCAAATGAGAAGATTATCCTATGCTAGCAAAAAAAATGAGCAAAGATATATACAAGAAGGAAGGAGTAGACTGTGAGATTGGAAATCTTCTTTTAGGGCCCTAAGAAGGGTCCTTTTTCTTTTTGATTTCTGTGTGCATACATGTGAGTGTGCACATGCCTCGGGGAGTCTGGAAGGCAATATCAGCCACCACCTGCCTTTGAAACAGCTTCTCTTATTGACTTGGAGCTCACTGAGTTTGCTAACTGGCTGGCCAGCCAGCTCCAGGGATCCTGCTCTTTAGCTTGTGCACACCAATGAGACTAATGCCATTTTTCTTGGGCTTGGAACATGACACATTTTGCTGTGAGCCTAAGGCAGTGTGTTCATTTTTTAAAATGGGAAAATTGAGCATGGGAGAGCTTAGATGATTTGTGCATGCTCTTGAGTATTCTAAGCCTGCAATTAACGCCTTTGACTCCTGGATCTCAAAGCATTTGCTTGTAAGTGAGTGTTAATACTGACACACACATTATCATACATGCATGCATGTATGTTTATATATACAGATATATGTATGTGTATAAGAAAGTGCAATGAAGAAATTCATTACTTTGTAAACTTAACATACTCAGATAAACTTTTTAAAAGAGTTAACAGAAACTAGTATTCTGCCCTATGGAATCCAACTAAATGCTCAGTATAGCACAATTTGATGACAAATAAGAAATTTTTAGTAGTTTTAAAAAAATAATACTATCCTATGGGCAAGCACCAATCCCTGACACTATTAATGATCCTCTATTATGCCTACAGACAGAAGCCTAGCAAAGCTACTCCCTGAGAGGCTACACACAGCAGCACATTCAGACAGATGCAGAGACCCATAGGCAAACACTGGATGGAGCTTAGGGACTCTTATGGAAGAGTTGAGGACCCTGAAGGGGTTAGGAATTCCACAAGAAGACCAACAGAGTCAACTAACCTGGACCCTTGGAGGCTCTCTCAGAAACTGAACATACATAGGCTGGACCTAGACTCCTTCCCCCTCACACGTATGTAGCATATATGCAGCTCCATGTTCATTTGGGTCCCAAACACCTGGGAGGAGGGGCTATCCCTAAAGCTGCTGCTGTCGTATGGAATCAATTCTCCTAACTCAGATGCCTTGTCTGGTGTCAGTGGGAGAAGCAACTAACCCTTCAGGGAATTGATGCGCCAGGGTGGGGGGTGCCTGGGAGGGAGCCTCTCTCAGAGGAGAAGGGGAGTGAGGACTAAGGGGAGGGATTGTGGGAGGTGGAGACCAGACCAGGATGGGCAAAATAAATTAATTTTAAAAATATGAAGTAATAAGAAAACAAAGAAAACACCATATTTAAAAACAAACAAATAAACTGTAACAACAAAATTTCTGAGGCCATGACATGAATTTTAATAGCATTACAAGTCTTAAACCAGAATAAAGAAGGTAATCTGCCCTACATCATGGCAGACAGTGTTAACTGCTGAATTCCATAACTTTGCTCGCAGATGACTGATTTCAGCACATCACTACTCCTCTGTGAATGGGACATAAGATGAATGAAGTCTGGATCAGCCAACAGTCAGCATGAATAGGATGGATTCCAGGAGTCGGGACAGGAGAAGGAGAAGCAATGGCTGCTGCCGAAGTGCCCAGGAGTAATGGAGGATGCTCCTGGAGTTTATCCTGCTTCTGCTTGGAGGGCATGCTTTCTGCATGCTCACAGTCTATGCCAGGTAAAAACATATGTATTAGGAACAATCTTAAATAACTCATGAGTTCTATGCAATCCAATATCTTTGTATCAAATGTTACCAACAAACAAACAAACAAACCAAAACAAACCAAAACAAAAACAAAACAAAAAACAAAAACCACAAAAGTTTGGAAACAATTATAAACTATGGTAATAAAAAATTCTGACCTTTAAATTTTTTTCCTTGTATAGTATTTACACTAAAGTATTTGTTCATTGTGTAGTATTTACATTATAAAATAATGGAACCAATACCAATAATCATTGTTAAACAAATAATAAACAATACATTTAAAAACTAGAGGCTTATAATGTGATATTTACAGTATGAGAATCTCTTTCTCCAGGTTTGAAAATTTTCTTTTTTATTTTATTGGAAATATCCTGTATACTTTGGTATGGTATTTTTTGCATTTCTTTATGCCCTCAATTCAAAAGCTAGGTCTTTTCATGGTCTCTAAAGTATGCTGTGCTTATATATTCACTTTAGTTTGTCTTTGACCATCACAGAGTGATCCAGTTTCCCTACCTTGCCTTTGAGCTCTGATCCACACACTATTGACCCTCTTGGTAACCACCTTTTTACAGTGGGTATTAGATCCATGACCACCATTTACTAAGGAAACTAGGAGCCCAGGTTGCAACAGCAAATAGATTTATTCATAGTGTGATGTGCCCAAACCATGGAAACAAACCTGCCCACCTTCTCTGGAGCAGTTACAGATTTATAGGAAGGAGAACACAAAAGCCAGGAGGTGCACTTGTCCATCTAATGAACAGAACCAGGGCTCTTCCTGGACACAGGCTCCTCTGACGGGTAGCAACAAGTGTCAGCCTTTGCTTCCTTCTAGCACAGGATTCTGGGCAAGTTTTATGTCTTTGGTCCCACTGTTTTAATAGTCTGTAGTTTAAGCAGCTCACAAGGTCTGCTTTTGGACTGTCTCATGTCCTGCCAGAACACTTGCAAGCCTTCATTCTTCTCCACTCCCTGTTCGGACAGGGGAAAATGGAGCCAATTATTGCATACAAATTCAAGCACATAAGATAAGTATTAGGGTTTATGCAAGAGTTAGAAAGGAGGGTGGCAGTGTCCAAAGGCTAGGGACACCTGTATTCACATTGGAGCTGTCATACTTGGGGTAGGGTTAAAATCCACTTTGAATACCTCATGTTTCCCACAGTGTATTTCCAGCATTTGTCCAGGTTCTTGTTTGTGCACCAATAAAGATTTTTCTTTTCTTGGAAAAACTGCAGTTACTAGGTCCGTAAGCAACTCAGCTGACAGTTCTTCCAGGCTCCAGTGCCTTCCTGGCTATTCTCTTGCTCCTTTCTTGCTAACTCTATCATAGGTCATATCTCTTCCTTCTTTAACACTATTTTAGCTGGCATCTACCAAGTTGTAGAGCAGCCTAATTTGTCTGTTTGTACCCTTTCCTAAGCCGGTTTCTACCATATCTTTACTGTCCCCTGCCCTTTGTTTCTAACTTCTCTTTCTGTCAAAATTTAACTCTTCATATTCCCTTTTCTTAGATCGTAGTAACTGCTACAATGACAATATCAATAAACCAGGATTTCAAAAATTAGATCCAACCACAGGAAACTACAAGAAATTGCTAATGTGGGGTTTGGGCTTTAAGAGCAGTTTCTCATGGCTTAAGATGTGAGATAAAGTCTTGCTGTATTGTCTCTTACACATACACACACCTGTATCTTAAAGAATGATTCACAAAGTTGCAAAGTAGGCTCAGCTGCTGAGCAGGGGAGACAACTGGGGTAAGACATCTTAGCCACATGTTGCAAGTAAGAGCCAAGAAGCAGTCACCCTGACCCGCTAAGGTGGGAGGTGGGTCTTTCTGTCCTGGAAGAACACTTCAGAATCAGTAGAATTTGACCTTGTTCTTTCTTCAGGGTTCTTCCTATCAGAACAGAAAGGACAGACAGAGCCTTAAACAGAGGAAGACTCCCCTTCTTACCAAGTGTCACCCCTACACACAAAGTCCAAACAGACACTATTGTGAGATATGGAGAGGATGGGAAGCACAGTACTTCTAACAGATCCATCAGTTATCAGTTTGTAAATAGTGATCTGTTATCTGAAGACACTTGTCATTTTAGGGCTCAGCCTACTCGTGTGTTTTCCAGTTTGTGCACTAGAAGGGTCACATGCATGCTTTTCCCATGAAGCCTTTTGTGAAAACACCTACACATTGCTTCTGTAAAAACGGAATAAGAAAACTTGGCTCAATTACAACAATGTTCACGTCCTGTAATTAAAATCACACATTTTTAATTCTTAACCTTTCTTAGTCTAAACTATTGAAGTCTTATTTTATTTTATCAGGATAAATATCATTAGTATTTACATGAGTCTTATTTTTATTGGCTTGTTATGTTAAGTGTGAAATTTTAAAAGAGATCTATTCACATTTTAAAGAGCTACATGCCCAAAGAATTTAAAATAGCTGAAGACAGTTAGATCTAGGGCCTTGCTTCGGTGGAGCCTACTCACGAGTCTCCTTTATTGTCTTTATTGTCTTCATGCTATCTGTCACCTACATCTCCTGTCACATTAGAATTTTTCAGGTAGTTACCTGTTACTCAGCTTTGTACCTCTGGAAGTAACTGACACAATGCATTGCACATAGTGGGTATGGGATTATTGCACATAGGGGGTACTGGATTACTGCACATAGTGATTATTGGTTTATTGCACATAGTGGGTACTGGATTATTGTGCATAGTGGGTACTGGATTATTGCACATTGTGGGTATTGGATTATTGCACATAGTGGGTATTGGATTAGCAGTAGGTGAACATTCTTAAACTGTAACACCATAGAATTTCCGGGCCAGAGGAGAACTCCAAAGCCATTACAAATATTTTTTTGTAGAAAAATTTGAATTTTTCTAGAAAGTTTGAATCACAAAGGGGTTCCAGCACTGGTTCACGTGCTGTTGTTGACAAGAAAAAGCCCTGGAATCCAACCAACCCTGTTTAATGACTCTCAGGAACAGGAGAACCAGCTTTAAGTCAGGAGGTGGCCTATTTGCAAGTGTGATGAAACACTTTTAAAGAGAGAAAGAGAGAGAAGGGGGAAGGGAGAGGGAGGGGGGAAGGGAGGGAGAGAGAGGGAGAGAGGGGGGGAGGGAGAGAACAACTACAACTTTGTGGTGTCAGTTGTCCCTTCTACCTTTTCGTGTCTTCCAAGGATGAAGCTGAGGTTATGAGACCAGACCCTCCTGGGGTGGCAGCTGCTCTTAGCAGCTGAACCATCTCTCTGGCCCAGGAAATGTTCTTTTTCCTTCATTATCCTTGTGTGTGCCTGGGCTAGGGGACTTGATTTATGATGTAACATTAACCTACTATCCTTTTTGCTGTAATCACTCTTCAGGTCTCTGAATAGAGTCTGGGTTGTGTTCCATAAGTCTACGACTCCTAAGAAACAGTGTTTCCGAAAGAAATGAATGGGTTCTTGAAAAAGAATGAAGGTTGCTGATACACCTAAGGGTAAAACAGCTGATAGACCCCAAGAGACCATTAAGTGTGTGTTGGTCTAACCTTCCAGAGCCCAGTATTTCAAGTTCCACTGAGCCATGCATCATATGCCATACTAATGTTTGTGGAGGAAGCAGAAGCCATGCTTTGAAACCAGCTCCATCTGGCTTTGAAATGATACTGCTTAATGTTCTCTGCTATAAAAAGCAAAGCATTAAAGCATTTTCACATGTGTTTCCAGACTGAGTTCTTATCTTAGTGCAAGATTAGTTTCTTATAGGTGAAAAGAGAAAATACAGGAATGCAAAACAACACCAATAAAAATCTTACCACATAGCTAGTGTGTTAGTGTCTTTGCGTATATAGTTATGTATATTTGTATATGATTGTGATTTAATATCTTTCTGGATATATGCATGTAATTCTGTCTCTGTTAAAACTCATACTATGCTCTTGATCTACCAGATTTTATCAAATGCCTTCCTATTGCATGTAGATTAAACTTCTAATCTTATTACATTTAGTGGTTACAGAAGCATACCGAGTTATTACATTCATTTTTCTGCTATTCATTGTCCACATTATATTTAGTGGTGATATGTCACCATTTTATAAGGTAACATGCACTTAGTTCTACTGAAATCCTTGTTAGGAAATACCTGTGTGCATGCACAGTAGATGTCAGACAAGAACTCTGGGGAATCAGCTCTCATCCTCTTTCTCGTGTGATCAGGGACAGAACCGGGGATGCGAGCCGTGGAAGCAAGTGCCAGCACCTGCTCAGCCACTTCACCAGCCAGACGCCCACTCTAAAAGAATCATCCCGCACAGAGTTTTCGCAGTTAAGAGCAAAGTAATTTCATTCAAAAGTGGACAATCTCTGCAAGCAGAAGGCTTAGGGGATTTTTGTGCTGATGGACATCAAGAAATATGTCTCACTAGCTTGACATTAGTTTCAAAACACTTACCAAATATACTAGAGTGACAGAACACACAGAAGCCTCTTAACCTCAGGGACAGGAAAGGTGTGATGTCAATATAAACAGCTATTCAGAAGAGTCCTGAAGACCTAATCCTGCAGCTTGGATAATAAAGCATCTCTTGAACAAAAGAAAAAACATGAGAAATGGCATGATGAGAGATTCGAGCTCTCTCCTCAGGTGAACGTAGCAGAGGCCAGCTCTAGTATTACAATTTAAGCCAACTGTGAGTTCAATTTTTTTTAAAGCAGTGATGAGTTAATACAACACTCCAATCTTGAATTAAGGTCATGCTTTTTATTTTTATTTACTCAAATGAATTTTTCCATGTGAAGGTGGGATTTCCTGAAACTGCTTTCTCCAGCCCTTCATCTTCCGTGCTATTCACTTTGAGCTGTGTTTATCAAATGCAGTCATGGATGGAAAGTCAACAAACCCAGCAGATGCAGGTGCAGAGGTGATGAGATCTGATGGAACCCACAGGCCCAAAGGAAAATAAACAGGGGCCATTTATTTAAATTAACTTAAATGTTGTCCTTAACCTTAAGGTCATTCTCTCTCCTCCCTCCCTTTATCTCCCATACAGACTCATTTAGGTGACATATAAACACTGGAATCTAAAGATGGATCTGAGATCATTCCCCAAACTTCACAAATCTTTTTCATCATAGGAAATACAGATTAGTATTGGAAAGGTGGTGCCTCATTAACAATAACACAGCAACACCTATTAGAGTTTCCCACCTTTGATGGACTGCTGACTCATAGCTAATTAGTGTGATTGCTACTAGATGAAATAAAGCAAACCTGGTGATAGTGGGTATTATTATTGTGAGAATCATAGATAATCTAAGTTTCTTTCAGTGAAAGGAAACTAAACTTGTCTCAGTTTACAATAGCTCTTCTCCATTTGGTATTCTTTAGGAACTTAGTTGTTTGGAAATGTCTCAAACTCATTCTTACCCTGTTTGTTGAGACATCTTTAATTTGAGTTAACCATTTTGGAGCCATGACATTAGGAAAAATGCATTATTGCTATATTTTGCTTTAAAATGTAGATTTCAAATACTCAGCAGCCTCAGTTTTAGGAACATTTAATTTCCACTAATATGTCTAGTACCCTTCCCAGCTTGGTGGTGATGTGGTACAGGTTCTTTAATTGGACGTTTGGACACTCTTAAACTTTGAGAATAGAGGACTTTGAAAAGAGATGGCCTGGAGCTTCCCTGAGATCACTTAACTGTGGCTTTTCTTTCTTGTCAGCCTTAAGCTCACTGGAAACAAGTTCTTAGGTAACCGAATTTCAGAAAGACTGATCAAGAAAGGCATAGACACAACATGAAAAAAAAAGAACACACCCAACCTTTCTGCATCTCCTGTCTCCTGGATCTGCTCTCTTAAGATGCAGCTCATTTAGAACCACACTTCTGGGTGAGAACCCTGCTCTCTCATGACTCTCCCTGTCCCTTTTCACTCTCGAAGTTCCCTTAGGGACTCAGGTTGGTGGGAACAGAGCACAGAAGACTTTTCTAAACATCCAGCTCAGAGTTTCCCTTTTGTCAGATTTCCATGCATCATCGTGTCATATAGATCTCTCTTCTACCTGGTCTGTCCCTCTTCTTCATGCAATATTGTAGTGAGATATCACTCTCTCCGAATATTTGAATATTGACAAGCTGTGAAGATGACCGGTGAATGTTCTTGGCTTCATCCTCATTCATGTAACCCTTCAGCCTATCAGAAGGGAGCTTCTGGGCCCTGTAAAATGGTGCAAACCTAAAATCTCAGCTCTTGGGAAGTAGAGACAGGAGGACCAAAAGTTCTCAGCCAACTTCAGCTACATGTGAGTTTGAAGCCAGCCTGGGCTACATGAAGTTACCTGTCTTATAAAATATTAGGAAATGTCTCTGAACTCATTTAGTTTATTTTAAAAACCAGGGAAAGACTAAATAAAAATAATGATCCAGTAGGGGGTTTTCCAGTGTTGTAGGTTAACTGGGGTCTGGTGTTGTTTTCCTTTCTCTATATGCACTTAGGAAGAATGAAAGTAAAATATTTATTTTACACACCCACTGCTCTTTGCCAGTGGGTAGCATCCAACTTTTCCAGGCTAAGGATAGTCATGGTCTGGGGTCAGGTGAAAGCAGAGAGAGTAGCTCCAGAGGTCTGGGTTAGGCTAAGGTCTTGGAGGGGGACGTAGTGTGTTTAGTCTATCTGGGTACAGGGGCTTGGCACATGGTATTAGCATTTTGGAGTTTCTGCCACTCAAAGGCAGCTTGCAGAGGAGTCTGACCTTGCCTCCTCTGCTGCCTACACTCGTTTCCATACAAAGTAATAAGCATTGGAGAAGAAGCATGACATCTAGACTGGTCATGGTGGCACATGCCTGTGAACCTTACGTCTGCAAGGTGGCAGCAGGAAACAAGTCAAGGTCATTCTTTGGTCCATATAGAATTAAGGCCTGCACATGGTGTATGTGACCTCGACTCCAAACGAACCATCAATTAAACAAAATCCAATGTACACACACAAACCCAAGACAATTCAGTGGCACCTGCTGAAAAGACATAATAATCATGAGTTATCACTGATGTCCACATGGCCATGATACTGTGGACCACACCGTCTACAACCTTTGCAAGTGTCCACACAGGTGTCAGTTCTAGAAAACTGCGGGAGGTTATCCAGTGCTGTGCCTTCAGCACTGGCTACCATCACAGCCGGGCTGAGAAAGTAGCCAGTGCTTACAAGGACATCATTCAGTAGAAACAGCAGCACTGGGCAGAGGCAACTAGGAGATAAAGCTCCACTACTTTTCCGGAACAGATTCTGGGATCCCATCCCACAGCACCTGGCAGTGTCCATGAGGAGTTTCCACCCTGGAGGACAGGAGCACGTAGGAAGAGCTCATCTAGCTCCTTACCCTGTAGGCTTCTGCTTCTGCATGGAGAACAGTGCAGCCAACAGTTATACCTCAGCCTCCAGTGCACAGGCTAGTTGGGTCTCAGTTATCCCTGGTGATCAGCTTGCCTGCTACTGTAAGAGCTTAACCACACTTGCCTTAGCTTCCTCCTCAGTAAAGCAAGGGTAATAATGAACACATTAAATAGCATTTATAAGAGAAGCAGGGATGTTAAGGGGAATGCATAAACTTTTTGGTGAATAAGCTAACCCATAGTTATGTGGCTCTTACTGTGACCATCGCTGATTGTTTTCATTTGTGTGGGAAGACTGCTGCTCTCAGGGACACGGGTTTAGGACAAAGGCAGACAGAAGAGGATTAGCAGTCTGGCTGTGTGACTGCCCAGTGAAGGACTGATTGCAGGCAAAGGCAGAAGATAGCCTTACTGGGGTGTTTCAACTATTTAGTTCAGAACTGGCAGACACTAGCGAGAAAGGGAATAGATATAGTAGTCCAAAAAGGCAGCACAGTGGGCCAGTGAGCAGAGATCAGGAGCTAAACACTGTCAGGCCCTGTGTGCAAAGCTGGAAGGGCACTTGCTCTCAAAGCTAAGCAACAGATAAGTCAAGAGAAAGCCTTAGCCTGAACTGCTATAACCAAATATCTTCAACGGGGTGCTTACATCATATTTCTTTCTCACAGATCTGGTGGTCATCTGTTCTCTGTGTCTTTATACAGCAGAGGGAGAGGAAGTCCTAATCTTTCTTCCTCATCTTAAAAGGGTAGTAGCCCCACTGTGGGAGCAATACCTCTGTGACATAATCTAAAGGCAGTTACTGCTTAGAGGTGGCATCTTCACACTGAGTCACACTAGAAACCAGGGTTTCAGCCCAAGGACCAGAGCTTGGGCCATAGACACTCTGTCCGGAAGAGCCATCTTTCAGCAAACATGAGACCTTCTGTTCGTAATATCTACCTTTCAGCAAAGATGGGCTCACATGACAGAGCGAGCAGCACTGGAACAGTCCAAGCTCACGGGAGCTCTTTCGAGACCATGCCAACGTGTCTATGGAAGTTTTCAACACTGCGGCTTGAGGTTATTATACATAGTGTGCACAGGACGAGATGCAGGATGCCAGTTTACAGCTGGAAGTGATACGGGTGACCAGCTACTTCAGCGTCTGCCATGCCTGTACTTTGAAGATGAGAAGGGAACACCCTCATTACTAGCGTAGCCTATGGCTATGTCCCCTGCTTGTCTCAGTTTCCTTTCAACAGATCATTTCTTCAACCTGTGTCTTACATTCACTGCTGCCAGAGTTCCCACCCCCTCCACTTTAATTTCTTGCTATGTTTGGAGTGCAATAATGGGGCTAGGAACCATAAAAAAAATGTATAACTTTCTTCTTTGCTACCTTTGAACAGTCCTGGAAATGGTTCAAGTTTAGTTTAAAAGTTTCCTTCCTGAATTATGTTCAACTTTTTGAGCTCGGCTCCTTCACTAACCTCATAAGGAAAGAGGCAATGAAGAAATAGAAAATCTTTTCTCACATAAAGTAACCATCTTCATGTAATTAAGGATAAAAATATATTTCTGATAAAGATCCCTGTTATTGTGCTTATTAACACTTTTTTAAAAAGTCAGTAGGACTCACTTCCAATTCCAAATAAACAATTTCTTGTAAAGGTACTTAAAAAGTTAAATTTCTATCTTCTACCCAGCTGATCCCACACTAAAACTCTATAAGCAGCAATTTTATAAAAGTTCATGCAAACTGCTTAGGTCCCTAAAGATAGCCTCTTGTTTAATTCCTTCTCTTGTTAAACTCAGTCATGATAAAGCCCCACGGTCCCCTCTCCCTTGGTGTTCCTGCCACTCATCTGTGGTGATAGCTCTTAGTGTAAGACCCCCAGCCCTATTTCACACACAACCTCTCAGGGGTACACCTGCATCTGCCCTGGCTCCAATTACTGTCCATTGAGCTACAGGTGGGTCATGCTGAACTCTGCAGTAGACATGCTATAATTAGAACTGAGCTGAGAAATGAAATTGTTTTTCAAGGTTAAGGTAGGCTTTGTGTGTATTAATGTACAGAATAACCACTAGACCTGAGGCGGTGAGCAGCCTGAGCTGATTGTCTTCCAAAAGTTATGCATTAATCAGGTATAGGGATGGATGGAGACAAGCAGGAGGGTCCTGGAGGAATAATCCTGCAGGAGATCAAGGGATGGGAGGGAGACACCAGGATCTATTGGCCTTTCCAACACTTTTCCCTCTCTCCTGTAGATGCTTCCTGCCATCCTCTCTAGTTCTCTTTGCCATCTCTCCCATTGTGTTATGTTTATTCTCTTTCTTCAAAGAATTGCTTGACCTCAGTTACCCTGGGACTGACAAGCACACAGTTGTGCAGGCTGTATGACAGCTCATTTACAGGAGGTGATTCTCTGATTGTGAGCTGCTAGACAGGAGCTGTGCTCAGGTGGAGGGTGGGGGCTGCAGTGTGCTTCACTGGTGAGGTTTCACGACACTGTCACTTCCATGGGCATGCAGTTACTAGTATGGGCAGGACTAAGGACTTGAGAGTACAGACTCCTCTCATTCCTGTGATAGAAGGTCTTATAGACTTCATCACGGGTTTCGAATGCTGTTGTGCTTTGCATGTGAAGGAGGTGAAAGAGGCTGCATGGGTGTCTGAGGGACAAACCCAGCAGGAAGAACAGGTGAGTGAACACTGTCTTTGATGATGCTGTAGTCCCTACTTGCAACTGTACAAGGGGCTGCAATAAATGTCTGGCCAGGTTATTTTAAAACTATTGATTCAAGAGAGGATGTTAGGTCTGTCAGCAACTTTGCTGCAACCTGGCTTTTGTTACTGCTTTTCTTGGGTCATCCTGGTGTGTTGTTAAATGCTTCCGTGGTAAGTAAGTGTTTTTAACTATGTCGCCAAGGGGATAATATCGAATTGAATCAAATGTCTCACAAATGACCAATAGTATGCTTGCTCGTTTATGCAGCCATTGAAACAGCAGATATTTTTTGGACTTCAGCTATATGCCAGGGTAAGCACTATGTTTATGGGGTAGAGTGGGGAACAAAGTAGAAGCACTCTGCTTTGCTTCAAGATAAAATGAAATAATAAGGATGCCAATAATGAGGAGGAGGAGGAAGAAGAGGAGGAAGAAGAAGCTGAAGATAAAGAAAAGGAGGAACACTTAATAGTACTAGAAAGAGTAAATAAGGTTTGTTTAGAACACAAAGTAACAGAACGTACTAAAGGAAGAGAATGTAATTAAAGGCCATCCAGTGATATGTACATGGAACCATTAAAAGAGAGAAGATGGATTTCTTTTCTTCATGTTACTATAGCAAAACACCTGAGGCAGTCAACTTTAGAAAAGAAGACAGTTTTGGATTGTAGTTTTCTAGGAACTGTAAAACTTATAAATAATTGGCTCCACTGCTCTGAGACAGCATGACATGGTACAAGTGGTGGAGGAGCCATAGTTTTTTGTAGTAACCAAGAAGTGTAAGAAAGAGAGGAAATGCAAGGGAAATGCAATGTCTATCACCTCAGCATGGGTGTGAAGGTGGCCTTAGGAAGCTATGTGTTGTCTGGTGGGAAACACTTGAGACAAAGAGCTCAAAGAGTGTGAGCTATTGTGGAAGGACAGTGGACAGGGCCAGCAAGCTCCTGAACTGAATGTGGTGGGAACAAGACAAAGCACAGGGGCACAATGTGCATGATGAAGTCAGTAAATCTAGGGAGGTTAGTTGTGGGGGTCCCCTGGGCAGTGCACCAGTGGATATACCCACAAAGCTAAGATGTACTCTGAAACTCCTAAGGAAAAGCCCCATGGTATAAACAGGAGTCATTGCTGTCCTGTCCTCTACTCGGTTATGGGGCATCTGCCAGGAAGCTTGACACACTTGTACCCTGCACCTCAAGGTCCAGGCTTCAGGCAGAAGGGACTGTACAGACAGTACTGTGGAGAGTAGACCAGGCCATGACGCATTCATATCAGAGTGCTGGCTGTGGAAGGGAGCTCTGCTTCCTGCTTTGAAGACAAAATCACTTTGATTTAAGAGAGTCTCATAGTTCTGTGCCAGCAAGCTAAAACACTGTCCTAGAGAATTCTCTGAAACTCTCTTGGTTGGAAAACCAGAAGGATATGTAACAGAGGTCATTCAAAGGTACCTACATGTGATAGAGGATCTCAGCTGGCAAGTTGCTGAGATCTAAATTAACCAGCATTCATCATTTTGCTTCTTGATGGTGGATGCTCTGACCAGCTGCCTCATCCTCCTGCTGCCAGGGCAGGCTCACTCACTGTGGTAGACTGTAGCCTAAAGCTGTGATGTAGAACAAACCCTTCCTTCCTTAAGTTGGTTTTGTCAGATATTTTATCACAGCAGCAGGAGAAGGAACTAGGAGACTACCTGTTCAAATTGAGGAATCTGTAAGCTGCTCATAGGTTTTAAACAGCACAGGTCATCCACACTGTCCCCTTAAGGGACATTGTTGTCCCACCATTTCCCACCAAAACCTGTGCTAATGGCTTGCTTTATAAGTAGTCAGAGAAACTGAGGCATGAACATGGAGCCCACATATCTGTGGATGAATAACAATCCCTATGAAAGCAAAGAACTAGACCAGCATGACCACTGCTGGGAAGGCTTCTCTCAGGGTTATTGCTCCACCCCCTTTATTAAAATGGACTCTTCTCATATAATATATCATGATTAGAGTTTGTCCTCTCTTTACTTCTCCCAGTTCCTCCCCACTTCCCCTTCCATCTGGATCCACTCTCTGTTTTCCATTAGAAAAGAATCAGCTTCTAAGCTGTAACAACCAAATGTAACAAAATAAAATATAAGATAAAACAAAACCCATCACATCAAATTGGACAAGGCAAACCAACCGAAGGTGAAGACCTCTGGGAGGAGGCACAAGCCTTCTGCACACATGCAGAAGTACCATAAAAATGCTAAACTGAAGGCTACACCACGTACACCAAGGACCTGTGAAGACCTGTTCAAGCCTTGTGGGTTGCTGCTTCAGTCTCTGTGAATTCATATGAGATTTACTCAGTTCATTTAGAAGGGCCGGTGTCCTCCATCTTCTCTGCCTCTTATACTCTCCTCTTATTCAGAGTTCACTGTGCTCTGAGGAGAGGGATTTGTTGGAGACATCCCATTTAGAGCCAGTTCTGTGTAATGTCCCATCTGCTGCAGGAAGTGCATCACTGATGTTAACTGAACAAGGCACTGATCTATGAGTATAACAGAATATCATTAGGATATTTTATTGTTACTTTTCTTTTAGTCCTTGGTTTTACCCTAGGGCACTGGAGACTACATAGTTCCTGGTTCTTTGTAGGGCAGTGGTCTGTTCAGGCAACCTGAGCCCAATCGAGTAATAGGTTTGGAATCCTGGAGCCCCAGTAGGAGATAGTTTCTGCCTGCAAGGGAAGGAAGGTGTTCGGACATAACTCCTGGGACTCTGGTTTCTGTTTCAGTCACAACCTCTCATAGCCCACCCCCAACCCCCATAGGAGATGTGTGTTCTGTTACATAGACAATGTCCCAAGCTCCCAGCATTCTAGCTTGACCCTACCCCGAGTCATCTGACCACAGCTAGGCGTGCCCTCTCCACAGACAGATAGCCCTGCCTCACACAATATAATGGGCGGTTCACCCCTCCCCTCTTTCTTGCTTCCTTTCTCCCTCTCTTGCTCTTTGTTCTCTCTCTTGTCTTCTTCCTCTCTTGCTTCCTCTCTTCCTCTCTTGCTTTCTTCCTCTCCTTTCTCTCTCTCTTCTTATCTTCTCCTCTCCTTCCTCTCCTTTCTTTCTCTCCATGTGGTCAGCCTATTTTCTCTTTCCTATAATAAAATATCTCATGATTATGCATTTCCTCCTTTTAACTAACTAACTTGTCGCATAGCCCCATGCATCGACAGTAGAGAGCTGCAGCCTCAGCAGCAGTGTCAGGACCCCAGGCCAACAGTTCTTGGTCACCCACATGGTGTTATGTGTGTTTAATCTCATGAAATGGGCACTAAGTCAAATTGGATATTGGTTGGTTATACCCAACACAAGCTTTGTGCCACCATTAGCATATCTTACAGGCAGAAAAGATTGTAGGTCAAAAGTTTTGTGGCTAGGTTGGTGTTTATGCTTCCACTTTATGGAATTTTATGATAAAATTTTATCACTGTTTTATCAAATTTTATGGAAGCCTGCAGAGTATCTTTCTGACACAAAAGACAATAGAATGTAGGAGTAAAGGATGAAGCTGCTCTGAAGGCACCAGTTCGTCTTCTTCATGCTCAATGAGTTATATGGTTGTTGTTATTAGCAGTGGGGTCTTGCTATCAGTTTATAGAGAGCACCACATTGTCTTGGCAATATCCTGGGTTGTTTGGGGATTTCCATGGGACCCTATTGGCCAGCAAGTCGATTGGATGTATCTCAGGCACAGTACTGGGGGTGTCTTTGGCGACAAGTGATAAAATTAGTTAACAACATCTCCCTCATTATTTTGAGACTGCATTAATATGACTTTCATATATTTTAGGAAGTTTCCACGGAATTAGGTATCCATACCATCTCAAATAGCTCTCAATTCTAGTGTCTCTCACTGCATTCTTCCTTCACACCATTCTCCCTCCGTTCCCCTCATGATCTTCCCATTTCAATCCCCCCTAGTCCTTACATAAAATCTATTCTACTTCCCCTTTTCAGGGAAAGCCATGTGTCACACCAAGTCCCTTCCTTTTCATCAAGCCTCTCTACATCTATAGATTGTAGCTTGGTTATCCTTCATTTAATGGCTAATATCCACATATTATGAAATACATACTGCAATTATCTTTCTGCATCTGGGTTACCTCACCCAGTACAAGTTTTTTCTAGTTCTACCCATTTGCCTGCATTTTCTTCCTTTCTTTCTTTTTTTTTCTTCTCTTTTCTTTTCTTTTCCTTTTTTTTT
>NW_022196896.1:43545206-43553054 GCF_008632895.1 Mastomys coucha
CATTTTCTTAGCTGCTGAGTAATACTCCATTGTGGAGTATTTCTATTTATTCTTCTGTAGAGGGACATTTAGGTTGCTTCTACTTCCTGGATATTACTATTAGAGCAGTGATAAACATGGTTGAGGAGACATCTGAGGAAATTTCATTCTCAACTTTCTGAGTACCCGTCATACTGATTCATGGTGGTTGGACAAGTTTGTAGTCCTACCAGCAATAGAAGACTATTTCCCTTGTTCTACATCCTTGTCATGATGAACTATCCTTTGTGTAAACAATCTTAGTCATTCTCACAGGTATAATGTCAACGTAGTTTGATTTGTATTTCTCTGATTACTAAAGATGTTGAACAGTTCTTTAAATGTTAGCCATTTGAGATCCTGCTATTGAGAACTCTGTTTTGATCTGTTTCCTATTTTTTAATTGAATTATTTTTTTGTTTTTATCGATACCTACTTTCTTGAGTTCTTTATTTATTTTGGTTATTAGTCCTCTCTTGGATGTGGAGTTTGTGAAATCTTTTCCATTGCATGTGTTGGCATGTTGTAGGATCATGTAAAGATGTTTGCCTTACTGAAGCTGTTCAGTTTCATCATTGAACTAGTGCCTGTGCTATTAGTGTCCTGCTCAGAAAGCTGTCTCCTGTGCTAATGCATTCAAGACTCTTCCATATTTTATCTTCTATCAGATTCAGTATATGTCATTTTATGTTAAGATCTTTGATCCCTTTGAATTTGAGTTTTGTGCAGGATGATAAATATGGATCTACTTGCATTTTTGTACATGCAGCCACCCAGTCTGACCAGCACCATTTTTTCCAGTGTGTATTTCTGGCTTCTTCATCAATAATCAATGTCAATATGTGTATGTAATTTAGTCTGTGTTTTCAATAATTTATTGATCAATGTGTCTATATTTATGACAATATCATGCACTATTTATTACTATACTCTGTATTCTGTAGTACTACCTGAAATCAAAAATAGTGATACCTCCCACAATTCCTTTGTTGTTCAGGATTGACTTAGCTATCATGGATTTTTTTCTTTATAAAGCTGAGAATTGTCCTGAAAGCTTGAAAAATAGTATTGGAACATTTATAGGGATTGTGTTGGAACTAGGAGATATTTTCATCTTCTAATATATTCTTCAATTTCTTTCTTTAAAGACTTCTCTAAAGTGTTCATTTGCTTGGTTTACAGTTACCACAAAATCTTTTATGTTGAGATGAAAGGTATTGTCCATTTATCATGTGTATACAGAGGGCTACTGATTTTTGAAAGTTAATTTTGTCTCCAGGTACTTTGATATAAAAGTTCTCTAGTAGAACTTTTTTTTCCATCTTATATCTTATAGTATATTATGAATGGTAGTCAGGAGAGGAAATCAAACATGAACTTGGAGGCAGGCACTAAAGAAGAGGCCATGAAGGAATAGAATTACTATTTTGTGCAGACTGTTGTTATTCCAGCTGTTCAGGGTTTGCACCTGCAATAGAAAATCACCAGTCAAAAAAATACTCAATGATCTTTCGCCTACTAGACAATTTGATGGAGAGATTTTTTCAACTGAAGTTTCCTTTTTCAGTTTGATTTCTGTTAGACTACATTTGATTAAAAAAGAAAGAACAAAAGAAAGAAAGAAGGAAAGAAAGAAAGAAAGAAAGAAAGAAAGGAGTGAAGAAAGAAAGAAAGAAAGAAAGAAAGAAAGAAAGAAAGAAAGAACAAAAGCATGAATGAAAGAACAAAAGAAAGAAGAGAGAGAATGAAGGGAGAGAGAGAGAGAGGGAGAGAGAGAGAGAGGAAGAAAGATTTAACTCAAAGAACCAGCTCCTGGTTTTATTGATTCTTTGTATACTTCTTTTTGTTTCTACTTGATTATTTCCTGCCTTCTACTCCTCTTGGGTGTATTTGCTTCTTTTTGTTCTAGAGCTTTCAGGTGTGCTGTTAAGGGCTAGTGTATGCTTTCTCCAGTTTCTTTTTGGAAGCACTCAGAGGTATGAGTTTTTCTCTTAGCACTGCTTTCATTATAATCCCATGATTTTGAATATGTTGTGGCTTCATTTTCATTAAATTCTAAAATGTTTTTAATTTCTTTCTTTATTTCTTCTGTGTCCAAGTTATCATTGAGTAGAGTGTTGTTCATCTTCCATGTGTATGTAGTCTTCCTATTGTTTATGTTGTTATTGAAGACCAGCCTTAGTCTGTGGTGATCTGATAGGATGCATGTAATTATTTCAATCTGCTTGTATCTGTTGAGGCCTGTTTTGTGGCTGATTATATGGTCAATTTTGGAGAAGGTACCATGAGGTGCTGAGAAGAAGATATATTCTTTTGTTTTAGGATGAAATGTTCTATAGATACCTGTTAGATCCATTTGATCCATAACTTCTGTTAGTTTTACTGTGTCTCTGTTTAGTTTGTGTTTCCATGATCTGTTCATTGGTGAGAGTGAGGTGTTGAAGTCTCCCACTATTATTGTGTGAGGTACAATGTGTGCTTTGAGCTTTAGTAAAGTTTCTTTTTACAAATGTGGGTGCCCTTGCATTTGGAGCATAGATGTTCAGAATTGATCATCTTGGTAGATTTTTCCTTTGATGAGTATGAAATGTCCTTCCTTATCTTATTTGATAACTTTTGGTTGTTAGTCGATTTTGGTTTTTTTATTAGAATGGCTCCTCCAGCTTGTTTCTTGGAACCATTTTCTGTAAAAATTGTTTTCCAGCCCTTTACTTTAAAGTAGTGTATGTCTTTGACATTGAGGTGTGTTTCCTGTATGGAGTAAAATTCTGGATTCTGTTTATATATCCAATCTGCTAGTCTGTGCATTTTTGGGGGGGAGAAGGGGAATTGAGTCCATTTATATTAAGAGATATTGAGGAATAGTAATTGTTGCTTCCTGTTATTTTTGTTGTTAGAGATGGAATTACATTTGTTTGGATATCTTCTTTTGGTTTTTTTCAAGAAGATTACTTTATTGCTTTTCTAGGGTATAGTTTCCCTCCTTGTGTTGGAATTTTCCATCTGTTATCCTTTGTAGGGCTGGATTTTGGAAAAATATTGTTTAAATTTGGTTTTGTCATGGAATACGTTGGTTTCTCCATCTATAGTAATTGAGAGGTTGCTGGGTATAGTAGCCTGGGCTGGCATTTGTGTTCTCTTAGGGTTGGTATGACATCTGCCCAGGATCTTCTAGCTTTGATAGTCTCTGGTTAGAAGTCTGGTGTAATTTTGATAGGTCTGTGTTTATATATTACTTGACCTTTTTCCTTGGCCTGCTTTTAGTATTCTTTCTTTGTTTTGTGCATTTGATGTTTTGGCTATTATGTGACAGGAGGAATTTCTTTTCTGGTCCAGTCTATTTGGAGTTCTGTAGGCTTCTTTTATGTTTATGGGCATCTTTTTTAGGTTAGGGAAGTTTTGTTGAATATATTTACTGGACATTTAAGTTGGGAATCTTCACTCTCTTCCGTACCTCTTATCCTTAAGTTTGGTCTTCTCACTGTGTCCTGGATTTTCTGGATGTTTTGAGTTAGGAGCTTTTTGCTTTTTGCATTTTCTTTGACTTTTGTGTCAATGTGTTCTATGGTGTCTTCTATCCCTGAGATTCTCTCTTCTATCTCTTGTATTCTGTTGGTGATGCTTTCATCTATTACTCCTGATCTCTTTCCCAGGTTTTCTAACTCCAGGATTGTCTCCCTTTGTGATTTCTTTGTTGTTTCTATTTCCATTGTAGATCCTGGGTGGTTTTGTTCATTTCCTTGGCCTGTTTGATGGTGTTTTGCCTTTAAGTTCTTCAACCTGTTTACCTGTGTTCTCCTGTATTTCTTTAAGGGAGTTATATATGTCCTTTTAAAAGTCCTCTATATCACTATTATGAGATGTGATTTTAAATCAGAGTCTTGCTTTTCTGGTGTGTTGGGGTATCCAGAGTTTGCTATGGTGGGAGATCTGGGTTCTGATGATGCCAAGTATCCTTGTTTTTTGTTGCTTATATTCTTGCCCTTGGCTCTTGCCATCTGGATATCCCTGGTGTTAGCTGGTCTTGCTGTCTCTGACTGTGGCTTATCCCTCCTGCAAGCCTGTGTGTCAGTGCTCCTGGGAGACCAGTTCTCTCCCGGAAGAATTTGGGTACGGAGAGCTGTGGCACAGGGTCAGTTCCAGTATGCAGACAGAAACCTGAAGAATTCTGTCCCTGGCTGTTCCTTGGTTCCTGTGTCCTGATGACACCTGGGCTGGTCTCTCTTGGGCCTGAAATTTGAGCAGAAGTGACGGTATTACCTGTGCTCACAAGTGTGCCAGCTCTCCTGGGAGACCAGCTCTCTTCTGGTGGTATTTGGGTGTGGAGCACTGTGGCACAGGATCAGCTCTGGGTGCAGATGGAAACCAGAAGTATCTTGGGGATTCAGGAAGCTCTTTCTCCCTCTTCTTGTCCACTTTCATAGGGCTGGAAGGTGCTGCACAGGCTGTGGTCTGTGATGCAAATTCCTTAGCTTTGGGACTAGACTGCACAGATTTCTTCAGAGACTTTTAGTAGACTTTTTAGGGTCACTTACATATATTATCATGTCATCTACAAATAAAGATACTTTGACTACTTCCTTTCCAATTTGTCTCCCTGGATCTCTTCCAGTTGTCTTATTGTTCTAGCTAAGAACTCAGGTACTGTATATTGAGTCAATATGGAAAAAGTACACAGCCCTGTCTTTTTTCTGATTTTAATGGAATTTTGCCACACTCACTTGTCTACTCCAGTAAAGTCTGTAGTGTCAGGCTTGAAGGCCTGATCACGATGGACCAGAGGCATATGGCTTCAAAGGGACTTTGCCTCTTGGGTATTCAGTGAGTCCCTGGCATCTCCTAACTCAGATGTGTTCCATATTAGTCTTTCCAATACTCAACATGCCTTCTTATTCAGGCATAAAGGTGCCCCAAGAAATGATTTGTAAATAGTTAAAACTAAGATTAAACATTGTTCCCTGGCCAGCACAGTGTTCCAATATATCCTAGTTTATTACCAAGCTGTTGTTACCTTGGAATTTCTCACAAGGAAACTGCCTTATCAGACAGGGTGTCCTCAGAGTTAGGAATAGAGGTCAGGTACTATTGCTAACTGTAAACATAGTTAGAATTCTCAGAGCAGTCCCACAGAAGACAAAATTGTTTTACATTCCAGATAGTAATTGAAGGTCTGCCCTAACTTAAGGGCATTTTCAGGAACTGATAGAATGGGACTTCCTGGTGCTTGCCTCCAGCAGACCCAGAGAACCAGCTTGGGACTGCCAAGATAGCCCCAGTGGGAAGGGCACCACTGCTCTTCTGCTTTGCACCTGGATGCCTGATCTTACCAACCTTAGCGTGACTGTCACTTGCCTACGTGACTTCTGCCTTACTGACCTTGATGTGGCCCTCACCTGCCTGTGTGACTTTTGTCATTCACTCTGTTTTCTGTATACTATATAAGCCTGGCTTTCACTTTGTGCAAAAGGATATAAATTTCAGATTGGAGTTTCGAGCATTTGAGACAGAGCATTCGAGCTTAGAGCCTCATGCAATCCGCAGCCCCTCCCACCCCTCTGTCCCAGAGCACTCAGGCCGGGGTGTGGGGGTGCAGCACCTGTTCAGAAGAAGTGGCTGCTTTAGAGCCAGTGTGTTTCAGATGGCCTCAGATGTACCTCGACCACTGAACTTCCAGATTTTTCATTTCTCTTTTGTAATGACTGTAAAAGTCTGATGGATTTTTGAAAAATACACTCAGACTCAGCACTTCCTTGTGTCAACTCTGTCAGCTGCCAAATTTTTTGCCCACCTGACCAGAACTCTTATCCCGCGGAACAAGAGGTCCCCGCAGAGAACCCAGTCCTTGGCAAAACTGCTTTGAGTTTCTCCCCTTTTTAAGTTCGTGTTGATTATAGACTTACTGTAATGTGCTTTTATTATATTTAGGTATGTACCTTGTATCTTCAATCTCTCTAGGTCTTTGATCATGAAGATGTGGTGGATTTTGTCAAAGGCCTTTTCTGCATGTAATAAGATGATCATATGTTTTCTGCCTTTCAGTTTGTTTATATGGTAGATTACATGTATTGATTTTCATACATTGAACTAGTTCTGCATCTCTGGGATGAAACCTAGTTGACTATGGTGGGTGATCTTTTTGATGTATGATGGTTAGATTTAGCTTACAAGTATTTCACTGAATATTTTTGCATCTTTGTCCATAAAAAATTATTGGTCCGTAATTCTTATTTTTTGTTGGGTCTTTATGTGGTTTGGGTATCAAGAGTAATGGTGGTCTTAGAAGGTAAGTTTGGCATTGTTACTTCTGCTTCTATTTCATGAAATATTTTGAGGAGAATTTGTACTAATTCTACTTTGAAAGTATGGTATTGAGAGATGGCTCAGTGGGTACGAGCACTGAGTGCTCTTCCAGTTCGATTCCCAGAAACCACATGGTGGCTCACAACTATTTGTAATGAGATTGGATGCTATCTTCTGGAGTGTTTGAAGCCAGCTACAGTGTACTTACATATAATAAGTAAATAAATCTTTAAAAAAGAAAGAAAGAAAGTACGGTAAAACTCTGTTCTGAAAACATCTGGCCCAGTTTTTGGTTTGTTTGGTTGTTTGGTTTGATTGGAAGACTTTTAATGACTGCTCCTGTTTCACTAGGGGCTATGTGTCTATTTTATTGCTTCCCTGATATTGACTTTACGTTGGTAGGTGGTATGTATTGAGAAATTTATCCATGTCTTTGAGATTTTCCAACTTAGTAGAATATAAATTCTTAAAGTATGCCCTTATGATTCTCTGGACTGCCTCAGTGTCTGTTGTGATGCCCCCTTTTAATCTCTACCCATGGTAATTTGGATATTGTCTCTCTCCCTTTTACTTAATTTGGATAAGAGCTTGTTGATCTTATGGATTTTTCTCAAAGAATAAAATCTTTTTTTCTCTTTTGATTTTGAAATTATTGTATTTGTCTCTCTTTTATTGATTTTAGTTTTCAGTTTGGTTGTTTCTTGCTGTCTATTCCTCTTAAGTGTGATTTTTAGTTCTATCCCAGAGCTCTCATATGTGCTGTTAACTGTGCTAGTATGAGATCTCTCTATTTTTTTCATGTAGGTACATGGCACTGTGGACTTGCCCCTTCAAACCTCTTTCATTGTACCATAAGTTTGGGAATGTTGTGTACTCGTTCTTATTTAATTCTAGAAAGTCTTCTTTAATTTATTTCTTTATCTCTGTTTTTAACCATTTTTCATTCAGTAAAGAGATTTTTTTTCATGGTTTTGTAAACTTTCTCTTGTTTCTGTTGTTGAGATACATCTTTAATCTGTGGTGGTCTGATAGCATGCAGAGAGTTGTTTCAGTTTTCTTGTATTTGTTGGACTTGCTTTGTGTCTGAGTATCTGATCAATTTTGGATAAAGTTCCAGAAGGTTCAGAATAAAGGTATATTTTGTGTTTGCTAGGTCCATGATCAAGTGGACCTAAATATCTCTTAGGTCCATTTATTTTGTGACATATGCTAGCTTCAGCATTTTTCTCTTAAGTTTTCATCTAGATGACCTGATTTTTCATTAAAATTGGGTATTGGAGTCTCCTAGAATCAATGTGTGAGTGTCAATATGTAATTTAAGATATAGGAGTGTTTTTTTTTTTTTTAAGAACTTCAATGCCCTTGTATTTGGAGCATAGATGTTAATAATTGAAATATCTTGTTGGACTTGGCGGTGGTGATGCACACCTTTAATCCCAGCACTTGGGAGGCAGAGGGAGGTAGATTTCTGAGTTTGAGGCCAGCCTGATCTACAGAGTGAGTTCCAGGACAGCCAGGGTTACACAGAGA
>NW_022196896.1:43553072-43563606 GCF_008632895.1 Mastomys coucha
AAAAAAAAAAAAAAAAAAAAAAAAAAAGAAATGTCATCTTGTTGGATTTTTTCTTTTATAAGTATGTAGTATCTTCTCTTATTTCTTCTCATTTGTCTAATCTGTTAGATATTGAAATAGCTATATCAACTTTCCTTCTTAGGTCTATTTGCTTGGAATATCTTTCCCCAAGACTGTTTCCTAAGGAAATGTCTATACTTGATGTTGAAGTGTATTTCTTGGGTGCAACAGAAGAATGAATCCTGTTTTTGCATCCATTCAGTTAGTCTGTGTCTTTTAATTGGAGAGTTGAGGTCACTGATATTGAAAGATATCAATGATCAATGATTGTTGATTTCTGTTATGTTATTGTTGTTGTTGTTTGTGGTGGTGTTGTGTTTGTGTGTGTGTGTGTGTTTTCCTTCTTTGGATTGTCCTGGTCTGAGATGACTTATTTCCTTTGTTCTTATGATTGTAGTTAACCTTCTTAGGTTGTTATTTCGTTTTCATTCTGTAGGGCTCTCTAGTACTAGACAAGCTGGAGTGGCCTGTGAGTTAGTAGGGGTTGCCTGCTGGAATTGGGTGCTAGGATAAAGGAACAAATGTGGAGATAAAGGTTAGGAGGGAAAGATGTGTGGGATCCTTAAGATATGGGCCTAGGGTGAGGAGGAAGGCTGCATCTGGTGTTCTGTTGTAGAGCTAGGGAGGAGACTTGTGGGTTGGATTTGGAGAAGAGAAGGAAGTAGTGATATTCAGTTAATTTACCTGTTTCCCTAGCTTGCTTAGGTGGTATGTTCACATGGAAGGCCTGCAGGTGTTGGAGGCTGGAATACTGGGATGAGTTGGAGAAAGGCCTTATGAAGCATTAAATAAAGTTTTAATAAGTTAACTATTATAGTAAAAGTCAAATAAGTACCACACATATTGAATGCATTGATAAATGCATGTTAGGATGATTTGTAATTTTTTTCTAATATTTAGAATGCTGAGTTCAAGCTAACTATTTACTTTCTTATCATGTCTTAGTTGTTTGCACATTGGTTAGTGGAAGGCTTGAAATTAAAGCTGGCTTCCCACTACAGGACTAGATTGATAGGTTTTCCCACTATAGAATTAGAGTTCCCACTACTGGAGACAATGACAGGGTTACCACTACAAGATTAGATAGAATTACTTTCATGGTGGACCTGGAGTTAACTGTGTAGCAAAATGTTTGTCTTCATGAGAAACAGGATACTATTTATAGGACTTGCTGTCCATCCAATCCAGCCAACTAGAGAGTTCAGAGGCAGAGAGATAATGTCTTAAAATAAAAAACAACCAACCAAATAAATAAAATAAAGGTAGTGAGCAATTGAGCAAGATACCAGATATCTACACACACACACGCACGCACACACACACACACACACACACTCACATTAAATATATTTTAAAAGCAAAAATAATATGGGCCAGAGATTTTACTTATATTTGTGTTTATCTAGTCAACTGGCAACCTTCTAGATTGCTTCTAATCTTTGGCTATCCCAAATAAGTTTACAAGAAATTCTTATTTTTCTGTCTCCTCTTTCTCCTCCTCCTTCGCCTTCAGATAGAGTCTACCTATTTACCCTTGGCTAAAATCTCACAGAGATCATCTGTCTCTCTTCCTTCCAAGTACTAGGATAAAAAGCATGCCTGTCAAGTTTTTTTTCTCTTGTTAAAACCTCTTGATTCATACTTCTCAGTATACCTGCACAATAACTTCCTGAGAGCCAAAATGCCAAGGAAAAGAGCAGATTTTCCATCATTGACAGTTCTTCAGATTTATTTTTTATATTGATACCAATAGGATACCATTAAATATAATTAATTAAAATCCAAGTTAAAATTAAAATAAATGCAACAGGAAACTGGGTTCAAGTCCAAAGAGAAACAAAGACATGTTTTCTGGGACATTCAGTTATCCAATAGTGAATGTGGGTGTGTGCCCCAATAACATCTGTTCAGATATGGGTAACTTAAATTAATTTCGTTTCATGGCTATTAGAACCATTATGGATAAGTAAAAATTCACCAATCTTATATCTATATGTCTTTCACCTACAATTGTACTAGAATTAGGTATTTTGTATAGTTTCTTGTATTTTTGATTCATTGATAAAAATTCATGATTCTCTCCATGGCATAGAATTGCAATTGGATAGTATGTTTTAGTTTGCTTTTTGTTATTGTGGTAAATAACATGAGCAAAAGTAATTTAGGGAATAAAACATTTATCTGGCTTCCATGTGTTGATTACAGTTTATCACTTAAGGAAGTTGAGGCAGGAACCGTGGAAGGAGGCTCATGCTGACTCACTCTTCACAACTTGCTCAGTTTGCTTTCTTACACAACCCAGAACCATCTTCCCCAGATGGTATCACTTAAGTAGTCTGACTCCCTCTATATCAATCATTAATTGAAAAAATGCTCCATAGTTTTGCCTGTAGCACCCATCTGATGGAAGCCATTTCTCAATGAAGTTTCTTTTTCCCAGATGACCTAGGCTCGTATCAAGTTGACAGAAAACTAACAATCTTTCACATGAGAGTTTCTTTTTAAAAATATTTTTAAATTTACTCTTTGAAAATTTCATACATGTATAAAATCTATTCTGACCCTGTTTATATCCTAATTCCTCTGGGTCTTCCCTCAGATACATCTTCTTCACAAAATTGTCTATTTTTTTTTTTAACCAGCTGAATCCAATTCAGTAGCTCCTCAGCTATGTGTGAACCTCAGAGATTCTTCCCCAATCCATGCTCAATTTTGACATGCTTGATCTTATGCAGGTCTTCTGGACATCTCGTGTTGCTTAAAGTGCTGAGCATAAGTGGCCTTAGGGACTCAGCTCTACACGGGTTATCTTCATTTACTTTCTCCCACCCAAGGCTTGGGAAACAGTGTAAAAGAAGGGCAATAGAAAAGGGGAGAGCTGAAGGGTGGGAGATAAAAAATGTGGTTTCTTATTACACAGTGTTGAACTTTTGGGACTGGCACAAGATAGCACACAATTATTGTTAAATCCTGTTAACAAAGTTAACTCTCCCTGTGGGTTCTAAACAAGAGTGATATAATCACTTGAATGGAAGCAAAATCTTTCTCCCCACCACACTCAGGTATCAGTAAGGGGAGGCAGGTGACAAAATAAAAAAAACAAAACAAACAAAAAACAAAAAGCAAGATCTTAGTGCATATTTCTGAGTTAGGCATGGTTTTGTATCTCTGGAAAAGTATATTTTTAGCTAGGTTATACATGGGGCCAAGGAACAGTGAGTATTTGAATTCTAACAAACTTCACACCTTTGTAATCCACAAATAAACATATAATCTAACTAAAAGTAGTGCTCTTCCCAGACAATTCCTATCAATATTTCTTTCAACCCAATTCAGTCCAGGTATAGCTTTAAACTCTTATATGGAGAAATATGTAGCTATTATCTTTTTGTTTTGTGATGCATGCTGTCATGAGGACCATTCTGGCTAGCCTAATCTATGGTCTCTGTGTAAGAGATCCTTCTAGGATACTAGATATTTGTAATCAATTTGAGAATCAGAAGAGTCATAAATATGACAAAGACTGAAATTTTGGCTAAAAATTCATCAGTTGCCAAGGACTGGGTTCGTTGCAGAGAACTCTTGTTCCATGGGATGAGGGTTCTGGTCAGGTGGGCAAAAAATTCGGTGAGTGACAAACAGAGTCAACACAAGGAAGTGCTGAGTCTGAGTGTATTTCTTTAAAATGGCAACAGGCTTTTACAGTCATTACAAAAGAGAAATGAGAAATCTGTCAGCTCAGCAGTTGAGGTACAACTGAGTCCACCTGAAACACACTGGGTCTAAAGCAGCCACCTCTCTGGATAGATGCTGCACCGCCCCCTCTTCCCCACCCCCCGCCCAAGTGTTTTGGGCTGGGGTAGGGGTTGGGGCTGCAGACTGCATGAGGCTCAAAGCTTAAATGCTCTATCTGAATGTATAAGTTTAAGTCTAAGTCTTAGTTTGTGCACAAAGTGAAAACCAGGCTTATATAGTAAACAGAAAATAGGGCAAAAAAAAAAAAAAGTCACGTAGGCAAGTGAGGGCCACATCAAGGTTGATAAGATCAGGCATCCAGGTGTGAAGCGGAAGAGCAGTGGTGCCCTCCCTGCTCAGGCATCCAGGTGTGAAGCGGAAGAGCAGTGGTGCCCTCACTGCTGGAGTATTTTGGCCTGAGAATGCTCTTCAGCTTCCTTGTGAGAAATTCCAAGCTAACCTTGGTAATAAATTAGAATATATTGGAACTCTGTGCTGGCCAGGGAATATGTTTAATCTTAGTTTTAACTATTTACGAATCATTTCTTGGGGCACCTTTATGCCTGAATAAGAAGGCATGTTGAGTATTGGAAAGACTAATCTGGAACATGTCTGAATTAGGAGATGCCAGTGACTGACTGAATACCCAGGAGGCACAAACTCCCTTTGAAGTCATAACGCCTCTTGTCCATGATCAGGCTTTGAACTCTGATACCGCACACTTTACTGGAGTAGATGAGTGGGCATGGCAATCAGTGGGAACTATCAAAATGTACATAAACAAATGGGTCCCCAAATGTAAAATATAAGGGACTCTCTCACTCTTCTCATTTCTCATCAATTAGGGTCTGTCATTTGCAGCTGCCTTGTTCTTCTTCATAGTGTGCTGTCATTGATCCTAGGAAGGGTTGAGAATCACTGAAATACATGCATGGCTGTCTGTGCTGGAAGCATTCCAGTGGCTGAAACGATGGGCTTCCAATGGGAATGCATAACACAGCATGGCAGAACTTCCCAGAAAAACCACAGGTCTGATTGTAGAAAATGTAATTTCTTCTCATTCAAATACATTGCTGTTCTTGTTGCCTGCATTTTTGCTTTTGAAGACTTAGGATATGGTCAAGATTAAAAGACAGATTTATTGAAATTATTAATGAATAGTCCCAATTATTTAGACCTTGTGATCACACACACACACACACACACACACACACACACACACACACATTCAATGAGTGGTGAGGTGAGCAAGCTCTTCAGATCTTCAGATGCTTAGCGCAAATCTAAGGAAGCTGGCATTTCATAGTGGACACAGATTTCTGGAAGAAATGGGAAAGAGACTAATGAGTCACATAAACTGTTTGGTGGTGCACTTAGATTAAAGACAAAAGACTTGTTACTGAAGAAATGAAAGGAAAAGGAGACAAATAGGAATGTCAATAGAGGACATTCCCTGCATCCCAAGAAGTGTTGGCGATGCTGATTGCATCCAGGAAGGATTATGCGGAGCCAGTGGCCCATTTGTTCTGAGGCCCTGGTGGTTTTCTTTACCTTTAAGAGTGCAATGGAAGCTTTGATGTAATACAGTCACATCTAAGCACACTTGCCTAGACTCTGTGCAAAAAAAGCCCTGGGTTTGAGATTCCAGGGAACATGAAGAACTCATTTGGCCCAGCTTTTACCACCCAGAAGTCCTGTTAAAAAGCTTTCTGAAGCATCCCAAATTCGCAGTTACCCTCATGACCTAAAAAGCAGAGGTCGGAGCCCATGCACGTGGTTTCAATTGTCTTTTAAGATACATGGCTGAAGCCTTGACTAGAGGTTAAGCCAGCTAGTTTCTGTCTCTTCTCTAATCTTAGACTTTAGCCAAGCCAGGACAATGTTATCACAGCATTTTATTCTAGTCACTACTATGTTGCTTGATGAATGGGAGAGTAAAAGGCAAAGCAAACAATACTAGGGGACGCACAAAAATCCAGATCCCAAATGAAAACTTAAGATTCTTGAGTTTTTGTGCAGAGGAAACCTGCACCAAAATATTTTTGATTTCCCCCTTGACATAACAAGCAAGTATTCTTTTATCAAAAGATGGCACTTCTTAAAATCCTTTTGGCTTTCTTTTGGTCCTGGCTTCCAGGGATAGCACCAACATTACATTCCTAAACAATCATCTCTGTGTTCTGCGTGGTTCTCTACTTTTGAAGACTGGAGTTACCTATCACTTCATGCCATTTTAAATGTTATTATATTGACTCGAGTAACTTTGGTATATATTATAGAAACAAAAGCAAAGAAACAAACAGCAGAGCTCAAATTGTAATTGCAACCCTAAAATATGAAATATTTTATCAATGACATTTAAATAAAAGTCATCTTTTACACCATTGATATACTGCTTTCTGATTGGCCTTTGAACTACATAACAAACAGCTTGAAGGATTTGAAAAATAGATGCTATTATCTAAGACTGAAATACTGTAGAATACGATGGGATCTGATGCTATCATCTAAGACTGAAATACTGTAGAGTACGATGGAACCTGATGCTTTTATAAGGAAGTAGTTATTTTACTGGAACTTTTAAAATTGTGTATGATGGAAATTCAACTAAAATTGTCTTGAAATAAAGACAAAATATATGGCCTCATTCAATTAAAAAACACTAGGGCAGGCTTTGTTGTCTAGTTGGTTCCAACTGATCCACATATCCACCTTCAAACCACTCCTTGGGTAAGGAGTGTACAATAATTTACTTTCATCACTTTCTCACATCCACTAAAGAAGACAGTTTCATAAAAACCATATAGAACAGGACAGTATGAGGGATCTCCATGGAACTGCCATCAGAAGCAAACTTGCAAAAGTCACAGGACATTTGTCTGCTGCAAAATCTCAATCAGCTAAACCATTATTTGGGGGGAGGGGACTGGGGCTTGGTTTTACAGGAAATTGGATTACTGATTAAAATTTAAGATTGATAGTGACCTAACAAAAGAAAGGAAATCCTGGCCTTGGCTGTTCATACTAGATGTCCACACACGCTTGATGAATTCATCAGTGAAGAGTATGTAGTGATGGTAATGAGCAACTCAGAGCAAGTCTCATTTCCTAACACTGTGACTGGGCCAGTGGATTCATTTATTCAAACACTTAACTTCATCCTATTTTACAAGTGTCGCAAAGTATTTCACATTATATTTGTTATTTATAAAATCTCTAGGTGATGGTTATCAACCTTAATACTTTTTTCTATTCTTTCTAGCTTATGGTATTTTGAGGGGTGAGATGGGAATTAGTAACTGTTGACTGACTATGTTCACTATCTTACTCATCCTAAATATTATAAATACGCTTATTCGTGGTTAAAAGTAATTGCTAGTCTTGCAGAGGTCCTGTTCTCAGTACCTACACAGGTCAGCTTATATCTGCCTCTAACACCTATAACTCCAGTTCCAGGGAATAAAATGCCCTTTTCTGGCTTCCATGGGCACCACATGTGTGCAGTATAGGCATACATACAGACATACAGACAAGCAGACACACACACAGGAAGCAGAGAATGATGAATGCTTGTGGTGTTCTCTTTTTTGTTTGGTTCAGGACTCCAGTCCATAGAGTAGTCCTACCCACATTTAGTTTGGCTCTTCCCATCTATCTATACAATCCCTCGCAGGCATGTCCGCTGATAGTTTTACATGGTGATTCAAAATCCCATCAACTTGATAATCAAAATTAACTATCATATCAGATGTGAACTTTGACTGTGGAAAACTGCCCATTGGAGGTGACTGGCCTTCTCAGAGGGTGGCCCTCAAATGGTGACTGGCTGGTATGACTTTTGCAAGGGTTAATGCAAAGAATAGCCTTGAGATCAGCTCTGCAAGTCAGCTTCCTGGTACAAGCATTCACACCTCTAGTGAATGACGGGATGGCATGAAGCTGGTACATGCTTAGTTCAGACCCCAACTAGAAGCTCTGAAACTCTTGGAAATACAGATCCCATTTCTCTTTCTGATAATTTCTTCCTCCCACAACTTTTCAGAAAATTGCATTCTTGCCACTTCATCACCCAAAAGATCATCCCAGATCTCAGGGTTCCTCCAGCCAGGTTGAAGGCCTGATTGTAAAACTATTACAGAGAGTGACAAAGGATTAAAGTAGATAACATGTGTGCATGGGACTCACATAGTACCTGATCCTTAATAAATCAGTACAAGACTCTTAAATTGGATTACAGCTTCCTGAAAGCTGATACTTTTTTTATAAAGGATTTTTGTCTAAGCTCCTTTTGCAAAAGTAAAGTGCATGTATAACAGAGTGGCAAACTTAGGTTGGAGAATCTCTGTTATGCTAGGAAAGCCTTTATTTGCTGCTCCATGGATGTTTTTCTACCCAATTTGAAAAGCTTAGGTGAGACTAGCTAGCTCAGGGACCTAGAGTAAAACCAAACAGCATTGTTCTAGAACAAACAAACAGTGACAAAATTAGTCCTAATGACATTCTGCTGCAATCATAGATCAGTACCTTGCTCAGCCACCATCAGAGAAGCTTCCTCCTGCAGCAGATGGGAAAAAATACAGAGACCCACAGCCAGACACTATACAGAGAGTGAGGTACCTTAGAATATTCAGCACTAAATGAGATGTCTCCATCAATTTCATCTCCTCGGAGGTCAGGGAACCCTCACAGAAGAGGAGGCAGAAAGAGTATAAGAGCCAGAGAGGATAAAGGATACCAAGAAAACAAGAACTCTAAATCAACAATATTGATATACAGATGAACTCAGAGACTGAGGCAGCATGCACAGGGCCTGCGTGAATCTGTACCAGACAGGCCCTAGAGCTGAAAGGAGGTGGGCACATCCCAAGAGCTGTCTCCAACTGATACCCACTTACAAATGAGGATTGAGTTTCCTCCAGGGCAGTCTCACTGGGAAAATCAAGCTCCTCTTCAGTGTAGGGTGCATGTCCAACAGTAGGAGGACAATAGAAAGGGATTATGGCATCTGTGGAGCTCCCCTGTCTCACAATGTCAGGTCACAGCTCTTCTGGTTCACTTTTTTAATTTAAGTTTATCTTATTTTTAAAATTTTTATTTATATATTTTCTTCTTATCTTACGGGTCCTTTTTGTATGTATTATAGCTTCCAGTTTAATGTTTTTATGGGACTCCTGAGTGATTCTTGTGCCTTCTCTTGGGCTCTTTTTCTTGTTTGTTTTGTCCAATTCTGATATGTTAGCTTTTGTTTTCTCTTATTTTATTTTATTATAAGAAAAAAGGAAAAAAAAACCTTCTGTCGAGTGGCTTACCCTATGAATCCAGCAGCATTTTCTGCAGTTCATGCTATCTTGTGTTGATTTTTCCCTAGACTACTTCTTTAATGTCATTATAGTCCATAGAGACAGACAAATTAGCAAGGTGTATTGATTATGAATTTTGTGAATACTTTTATGTGTATGTGCATCCTCTGTACAATCCAACTGATGTCATTATAAATTTGTATGTCTGTGAAGCTAGGTCAATTTAGCATTTTCTTGATTGTGTGCTGTATTTCCTTTCCTTTTCAGTAGGACTTTCTTCCTTCCCAGTCTTTCCAAGAAAAGTGATGGTGGACTTGCTGCCTTAACTGCCGGGCTGTGGTGGGGTCTGAAGACACTCCTTACATGGAAAGCATCTGGGAGAAGTGAACAGAAGAAGAGCAGGTGTAGTCTCAAAAGCACGTGACCCATGACTGGAGAAGGAGCAGTCACAGTCAGACAGAAGAATGCTGACTTGAATACCGAATCTAGCACAGAACTGTATCATAATCTGTGGGGAGCCGTGAAGCTGGAGAGGCATTCGCCATGGCGGGATGGCACCTACTTCCGCTGTTAACTCCTAGTGGACAACTGTTTGCGCATGTGCATGGAGTGAAAAGGACGCCATGTCACGGCTCATCCCGGGGCACTACGTAGGGTAATGAGCGAACAGCCAATCATGAGCAGACACGCCACGCTGTGGGCAGATACACCACACTGTGGTGTATATAAGCAGTGCGGATTTTGGGCTCGACCCTTTTTTCCTATGGATGAGGACAATAAACGTTGCTGTAGAAGGAACCTGGTGTCCGCGTGTCTTCTTCCTGGCGAGATGACCGCGCAGGCTACAGCTGGTGCCGAGAAACCCAGGATGCCAGGAGAACCTTACAACAGCTGGTAGGTTTCAGAACTGCAGGACAGAGTGAGCTCTGAGAGGCATGCTGCTTGATTTTAATTCCTCCAACCCTTCCTCAAGATTAGAGAGCACAGCCAAAGCCATGGTAATCGTGCTAATGGCTCTTGTTATACATTCTTGCCTGGAGGATGAGAAATGCCCCACCTCTGTGGCATCGGGGGCACTTGAGGAGTTACAAGATAGCATGTCAGAAACAGAGGGGAGAGTGGGGGCTAGCCAGAATAAAAGGGAGAGAAAATATGGGAGAGTGGAGGCTAGCCAGGAGAAAAGGGAGAGAAAGAAGAGAAAAAAGGATATACCTAAGAGTATAGGCCCTTCCGCTGGACCTGTGAAAGTGAGAGATAAGGGAAAGGATGCCCTGGGAGAGAAAAGTAGAGAAAGAGATGGAGCTTTGAGACGGAAGCCCCTTGAGCCTGATAGCTCTGAGGAGTTGAGCCCCTCCGAAGAGGAGGACAGAACCGCAGAACGCTTTATGCTGTCCTGCCTGCTCTTCCAAATATGTCCTTGTACTAGTGTGCTAGGAACT
>NW_022196896.1:43565966-43594612 GCF_008632895.1 Mastomys coucha
CTGTGGGCAGATACACCGCACTGTGGTGTATATAAGCAGTGCGGATTTTGGGCTCGACCCTTTTTTCCTATGGATGGAAACAATAAACGTTGCTGCAGAAGGAACCTAGTGCCCGCGTGTTTTCTTCCTGGTGAGACGACTGCGCGGGCTACAATAATCCATCGTATTTCTATAAGTGGAGGCTCCCGTGAGAGACGAAAAATCCACAGACCTTCCTTCTCCTGCTGGCTGACCACAAGCTATCATCATGGTAGCTCTCTAATGCAGACTTGGGAATCAGCGGCAACAGACAGACAGATGAAAAGCATTTGGTAAGAATCAAACAGTGCTATTCCACACTAAGGATGCATCAAAACGCTTATATATGAGATTCTTTAAAAGACCCCCAGAGCTCGGGAGACCCTCACTCAAGTCTCGGGATGACACGACCACCCAATAACTTGCTGCAAGTGCACGAGGTTTATTTGGGATAGGCTGGTACCGGAGTCAATCTTGGAACCTTGCAGGCCAGAGGAGTTCGACCCAGAGCACAAGGAGTAAGGGGTATTTAAAGGGAAAAACCACAAACCAGGGGGAGTGAGGGGGAATTTCAACCCAAGGTATTCAGTCAATTAGGGAGGGGAACATATTCCTTCTAGGAATGTAATCTTCATCTACTGGTCGCTGGGGTGGAGAGCCTCGTTAACCAGTTGACCTTCATTCCTAGTTCCGTCCTCATTGTGGGTCAGTCAGGAGGGACAGGTCTCGGGAACCAGATCCCTGAGGCTCTGAGTTAGTCAAATTCCTGGAACTGGCTAGTCTACATTCTTGGTTCATTACAGAGGTTTTCTATGCCCTTTTTAGGTAAAGGTTATACATTATACATTTCTACTGGTACATTTTTATTAAATGCTCTTATTTTAAAATTCTAAAATTCTCCAGCCTTTCACTTCAACAAATTAGCTTGTTAAATATCTAAATTTGTTTCACTAGATAATTATAATATGCTTTGTTCATTAATTCATTAATAGTTTTTTATTTAACTGAAATTTCTATTTAATAATTGTAAATAGTAACTCTTACATTTTAGTATTTAAGTAATAGAAAATTATAATACTAAAATGGAAATGTTATTTAAAAGGCAACAGATAATTTTTAAGATGTAATGAAACTTTCTCAATCTAAGCACGAGTCCCACCCAGTGCTTCCAGAGAAGAGAGGCGAATGTGAGAGGCATGGTCCCCACAAGCTCTAATTTCTTTCAAATCCAGGATTTGTGGTGGGTGCTGGCACGGGCCAGAATGAAAAGGTAAACACTGGGAACTGACTACAAAAAGCCCAAACCAAAACAACAATACGCAACAGTCAATCAATGAAACAAACCCTGGCTTTTGGTGATCTTCATATCCAAGTGAAGTGAAGTGTAGGAGGCCAAGCCTAGTGAGAAGAAGCTTCTGATGTGCTAAGCAACTTTGTCAGAGGCTCAAAGCCAACTAAGGTGGGGCCAGGGAAAATCATTTCCTCCTTTAAGACTTTTATCTCAGGTGTTCTGTCTCAGAGAAGGAGAGCTGACTAGCAGAACCACCCATTACCTTGAAAAAGACTGCAGGGCTTGCATACATAAATGCAACACAAGACTAACTTCAATATTTAAATCAGAAATCCCTAGCTTAAGCCATCCTGTCCGTTTTCTGTTTCAGAATATCCACAGGTTGATGGTGAACTATTTTACACATGAGCTTTGAGGTCATTCAAGATCAGAACTACAACAATGGTGTTTAGTTTTAAAGTGTTCCCTGAGGCACTACATGTTTGTTTCCTCAATGGTAGGCCAATCAGTGATAGGTAAGAGTGGCTCAAGGGAGCTATTTAATATACTGTGATTCACAAGGTGCTGGCATTCTTACAGCAAGGTAGAGAGACCTGAACCAGGGCCAAATTGGAGGAAGAGGGTCACTGTGGGGTTTGCCGTGGAAGTGAATACCTTCTCCTGCCACCACCTCTGTTTTTTCCCTGCCACACTTCCCACTGCCAAGGTGTTAGGCCTTACTTCAAGTCCAAAGATACAGATGGAGCCAAACATGGACTGGAAAGATGAGCTGAGATCATCCTCCTTTTAGGTGGCCTGCATCTAGTTTGTCTTGCTGATACAAAACTAAAGTGTTATCTTGTGTATTTGTATTAGTTGTAACAATGTATCTACCACAAGAGAAGTTAACAATGGAAAAGTGATGTAAATGAGAAATTATCATAAGCAACTAGCCTCAACTTAAGACTGGCATGCTAACGCATGCCTGGATTCCAGAAGCAGGGGCTTGAGCAGCTGGTTACATCACATTAGCAATCAAGCAACAGAAAGCAGTAAACCCTCATCTTAGCCTTTTGTTCTTTTTTTTTCTTTTATTTGGTATTTTATTTATTTACATTTCAAGTGTTATCCAGAAACCCCCTATACCATCCCCTTTCCCCTGGCTTCTATGAGGGTGCTCCCCCAACCCACCCACTCCCGACTCCCTGGCCTGGCCTTCTCCTACACTGGGACATAGAGCCTTCACAGGATCAATGGTCTCTCCTCCCATTGATGTCCATCAAGGCCATCCTCTGCTACATATGCTGCTGGAGCCATAAATCCCTCCATGTGTACTCTTTGGTTGGTGGTTTAGTCCCTGGGAGCTCTGGGGGCGGCGGGGGGGGGGGGGGGGGGGGGGTGGTTGACATTGTTGTTTTTCCTGTGGGGTTGCAAACCCCTTCAGCTCCTTCAGGCCTTTCTCTAACTCCTCCATTGAGGCTCCTCATGTTCAGTGCAATGGCTGCAAGCATCTGCATCTACATTTGCATTTGTCAGGCTCTGGCTGAGCTTCTCAGAAGACATATCAGGTTCCTTTCAGCAAGCACTTCTTGACATCTGCAATAGTGTCTGGGTTTCATGATTGTATATGGGATGGATTCCCAGGTGGGGAAGTCTCTGGATGGCCTTTCCTGTAGTCTCTGCTCCACACTTTGTCTCCATATTTCCTTCTGTATTTTGTTCCACCTTCTAAGAAGGAATTAAGCATCCACGCTTTGGTCTTCCTTCTTCTTGAGCTTCATGTAGTCTGTGAATTGTATCTTGGGTATTCCAAGCTCTTGAGCTAATATCCACTACTCACTGAGTGCATACTATGTGTGTTCTTTTGTAACTGGGTTATCTCACTGTATTAGTCAGGGTTCTCTAGAGTCACAGAACTTATGGTAGTCTCTATGTAGTAAAGGAATTTATTGATGACTTACAGTCTGTAGTCCAACTCCCAACAATCAACTCCCAACAATGGTCGGCAGCAGCTGTGAATGGAAGTCCAAGGATCCAGCAGTTGCTCAGTCCCACAAGGCAAGCAGGTGAAGCAGAGAGAGCCTTCCTTCTTCCGATGTCCTTATATAGGTCTCCAGCAAAAGGCATGGCCCAGATTAAAGGTGTGTGCCACCACACCTTTAACCCTAGATGACCTTGCTTAAACTCGTAGGTCTTCCAATCTTAATCTCCTAGGATTCATAGCCACTATGCCACCACACCTTTAATCCAAGATGATCTTGAACTCATAGATCTTCCTATCTTAATCCTCTGGGATTCACAGCCACTATACCTCAAGATCTCCATGCCAAGATTCAGGTCGGAAACTTGTATCTGTCAGCCTCCAGATTAGGGCCAGGTGAGCCTTCTAATTCTGGATTGTAGTTCATTTCATATATAGTCAAGTTGACAACCAGGAATAGCCACTACACTCACTCAGGATGATATTTTCTGGTTCCATCCATTTGCCTGAGAATTTAATGAAGTCATTGTTTTTAATAGCTGAGTAGTACTCCATTGTGTAAATGTACTACATTTTCTGTATCCATTCCTCTTTTGAAGGACATCTGTGTTCTTTCCAGCTTCTGGTTATTATAAATAGGGCTGCTATGAACATAGTGGACCATGTGCCCTTATTATATGTTGGAACATCTTTTGGGTATATGTCCAGGTGGTATAGCTGGGTCCTCAAGTAGTACTATGTCCAATTTTCTGAGGAATTGCCAGACTGATTTCCACAGTGGTTATACCTCCTTGTAATCCCACCAGCAATGAAGGAGTGTTCTTCTTTCTCCACATCCTTGTCAACATCTGCTGTCACCTGAGTTTTTGGTCTTAGCCATTCTGACTGGTGTGAGCTGGAATCTCAGGGTTACTTTGATTTGCATTTTCCTGATGACTTAGGATGTTGAACATTTCTTTAGGTACTTCTCAGTCATTCAGTATTCCTCAGTTGAGAATTCTTTGTTTAGTCATTTTTTTAATAGGGCTATTTGGTTCTCTGGAGTCTAACTTCTTGAGTTCTTTGTGTATATTGGATATTAGCCCTCTATCAGATATAGGATTGATAAAGATCTTTTCTCAATCTGTTGATTGTTGTTTTGTCCTATTGACAGTGTCCTTTGCCTTACAGAAGCTTTGCAATTTTATGAGGTCCTATTTGTTAATTCTTGATCTTAGAGCATAAGTCATTGGTTTTCTGTTCAGGAAATTTTTCCCTGTGCTCACGTGTTCGAGGCTCTTCCCCACTTTCTCTTCTATTAGTTTCAGTGTGTCTGGTTTTATGGGGAGTTTCTTGGTTCACTGAGTCAATTTACATCCTTCTACATGCTGACTGCCAGCTAAATGAGCACCATTTGTTGAAAATGCTATCTTTTTCCCTCTGGATGGTTTTAGCTCTTTTGTCAAAGATCAAGTGAACATAGGTGTGTGGGCTTAATTATGGGTCTTTAGTTCTATTCCAGTGACATTTCTGCCTGTCTCTGTACTAATACCATACAGTCTTTTATCACTATTGCTTTGTAATACAGCTTGAGGTCAGGGATGGTGATTCTCCCAGAAGTTCTCTTATTGTTGAGAATAGTCTTTGCTATTCTGGGTTTTTTATTTTCCAAATGAATTTGCAAATTACTCTTTGAAGAATTGAGTTGGATTTTTGTTTGGGATTGCAATCAATCTGTAGATTGCTTCTGGCAAGATTGCCACTTTTACTATATTGATCCTCCTAATCCATGAGCATGACAGATCTTTTCATTTTCTGAGATCTTCGATTTCTTTCTTCATACTTGCTTGCTTCGAGTCACTTGCTTGGTTAGAGTCGCACCAAAGTATTTTATATTACTTGTGACTATTGTGGAGGGTGTTGTTTTCCTAATTTTTTTCTCAGCCTGTTTATCATTTGAGTAGAGGAAGGTTTGTTTGAGTTAATTTTATATCCAGCCACTTTGCTGAAGTTGTTTGTTCTTATGTATTTCAGGAACCATCTGTCAGGGTGAGTTTTCCTACCTATATTGACCTAATCAAGATAATCCCTCAGGCATGCCTAGATGACTTTAGATCTCATGGAGTTAACAGTTAAGTGAAATTAAGTGTCACAGATGTTTTCTTTAAGAAAGAAAAAACTTTGGTTATAAGAAAATCTTAATTTATCTGAATTTCTATTGGGAGTAAGGTAGCTTTCTATAACTACTTGAGATGTGGTAGAATCTCAACATGGGTTACAGATAATATTCCAATATTCTCAATATAAAGGTCACTGTTAGCTGTGTGGGATGCCCTGGTCAGCTTCAAATGGTCAATGAGGGATCAAAATTTCTCTTGAGACAAATCTATGTATGTTCGACAGGCTTCTGTTTTGTCAATATGAAGAGAAAATGGATACAATCAAGGCTATTGTGTTTCCAGGGTGTTTGTGGCTGAAAGGAAACAATCTTTGAGAGTGTTGTGTATGGCCTGGGAAACTTCCTAATCAACAGTTACTGCTACAGAAGACTTAGAGGCACTTAAAGCTCCCAGTTAATTTTTCCACTGTAGAATGGCATTAAGAAAGAATGGTCCCACTATGCAGTGTAAAGTGTGGACAGGCAGCTCCACTAACCCTTTCAGTCTAGATGGAGCAAATGCCCTCTTCCTTTTGCCTCATATAGCAGTTTGAATGAGAACTGCTCTCCATAGGCTTATGTATTTGAACACTTATTCTCAGTTGGTACTTTTTTGGGGAGATTATAGAACCTTTTTGCTGGAGGAGGTAAGACAATGGGAGAGGCTTTTGAGGGTTTATAACTTCTTGCTCCTTCCTGTTCACTCTCTGATTACTGTGAGGAGGTTAAACACTCAGTCAGCTTACAGCTTCTGCTGCCGGTCATGCCTTTCTACCCTGATGATGCTGTCCTTTTGGAATCATTTGCTAAAATAGAGCCTTTCTTCCTTAAGTTTGTCCATTTTGGTCTGTCTTCCTTCCTTTTGTTTTATCAAAGCAACAGAAAAATCCCTGATACAACTCGTATGAGCCTTCTTTTCTGTGGAGACTCACTAAAAGGATACCTTTCTCACTTTCTCGAAGAAGCAGTTTGTGCCACACTTCTACACTACTCCATCGCTACTCCTGCTCAGGAGCCCTCTTAGTGTATGAATATCATGCACCCCGTTAACCTTTGCCATACAACACTCACTATCTTTATAATTATTTTTACACCTACCTTTTCCTAGACTTTAAGATTCAGGAAAGCAAAAGATGATGCCCATTGACTATGGAGAATAAGACTTTCATTATTGTAGGTTTTTGTTTTGTTTTGTTTTGTTTTGTTTTTTTGTGAATGAGCACTGGGCATCTCAGCACTTAAGAGGTAAAGGCAGAAGGATCACAAGTTCTGGGTCAGCCTAGGGTACCTAACGGGATCCTAACTCAAAACAAACAAGCAAATAAACAAAAATAACTAATGAGCAACTGCTCACAAGGGGCACCACTGGAATCCCTGAACCCTGTAAACCCTATTTGCTGCTCTTACAGGTATATCACGGGAGCTGGCGGTGTCCAGGCAGAGACCTAGAAGGGTCCCGGGAGCTGGCGGTGTCCAGGCAGAGACCTAGAAGGGTCCTGGGAGCTGGCGGTGTCCAGGCAGAGACCTAGAAGGGTATTGCAGTATGCTTTCTTGTTTTCTGGGATCTGATAGAAAATGTATGTCTGCATTTGTTCATACAAATTTGAAAATAATGACTTAAATGAGAACTTTACAAAATGAGAATATAAATACCAGCTAGCACATGCAATGTATTCAACATCATTATTTATCAGAGAAATTCACATTAAACACATATGAAAAAGCATCACCCCAATAATATTTGGTTTCATAAAACCAACAGCAACAGGTATTGGTCAAAAATGATCAGTTGTGATTTTAAACTTCATTATGAAAATAAGAAAGTATCTTAGTTAGGTTTTTACTGAACAGACACCATGACCAAGGACAACATTTAATAGGGACTGGCTTACAGGTTCAGAGGTTCAGTCTATTATCATCAAGGTGGGAGCATGGCAGCATCCAGGTAGGCATAGTGCAGGAGCTGGGAGTTCTACATCTTCATCTGAAGGCTGCTAGCAGAATACTGCTTCCAAGCAGCTAGGATGAGGGTCTTAAAGCCCACACCTGCAGTGCCATACTCCAACAAGGCCACACCTACAACAACAGGGCCACACCTTCTAATAGTGCCACTCCCTGAGCAGAACATATACAAACCATCCCAGAAAGTGACAGAAATACTTTGCAAAGTTGTCAGTTTCAGTAAAGACAGCCATATGCTTATTATATGACACTGTCTACCATAGGCCTTCTATATAATGTTCATAGCAACTTCATTAACAAGAGTTTAAGGGATAAAAAAGAAATGTCAGCAATCAGTGGTAATTGAATGGCCCAACCAATGTATTCACAGTGAAATAAGACTCAGCAAAGCAAAAACAATCAATTAAAAACCCCACATATTTCTGATAGAAATATATATATATGTATATATATAGACAGACATATATATATATATATTATAGACAGGCATATATATATGTATATATATATATATATATGATGTCAAAAGCATCACACTGAACAAAACATACCCAAAGGAACAGTTTATTAGGCAGCATTATGTATGTCTATATATCTAGACCTAGGTTAAGATATTGAGCTCAAATCTTATGAGCTGGCCTTCCTGAGACATTTTTTTGTTCTCTAGCTCAGTACGTGAGCACACGAACATTGACATTTTTCTGAAGTGTAATCCCAACAGAGATTGATTAACACAGTTGAAAGCAAGAAGTCCCCAAGTCACAGGCTGTGTGTGTGCTCATTGAAAAGTGACACAGGAAAGCTACAGAATAATAGAAATATTTTGTACCTCGTGTCAGAAGATGAAATAACATAGATTGAAAATGTAAGATCTGTGCACTGAGACTCACTAGATGACTACTGAGATAGGGCACTTGCTATCAGAACTGACAATCTGAGTTCCATCCCTGGGAGCCCATGTGCTACTAAGAGACAGCTTTGACTCCAGACACAGTTTGGGACATGTACCATGGGACACACACACATGCACACACACATACATAATTTCAAAAGTCTGTATATTTTGCTATAGACAGATTGTACATTTAAAACAAAATAATAATGACTCATAAATAACCAGCTACATTTCCCGATTTGTCCTAGCTCAGCAGTGCTTGAAGTTTCTTACCTCTGAATAGCATTAGCCTTGAAGTCAATGGGGTACTCTTCACAGCCAATAATTAACCCTGTGCTTTGCACAAGTGAACTTTATTGGGACTGCCCTACTTTAAAAGAGAATAAGTATCCTTGTATAGATGTCCAGAGATAGAAACAAAGATCTTAACCAGGCCAACTTAGGCCATAGTTAGCCCATACTGAATGAAGCTATAGAAATTCTATGTGGTCTCTAGGTACAATACATACATATTGCCACACAACCAGAGACACAAATACATATACATGTTCATGTAATATACATATATTCACATTTTTATCTATTGTTTATGTGTATATAATATAGACCCCTCTACTCATATATATATATATGTAATTATATATAGCCACATTTAGTCTCATATATACATATATATATATACATACATACATATTTATAAAATATTTTAGGCAAACTTTTATCAGGCTGTTAGAATAAACAGCAGTAACATATGGGAATTCTGGAGTCTGACTACTGAGCAATGAATATACTGCATGCATTAATATTTAGCAGAGGTACAGGTCAGGAAAGGGTTTAATGAGAATGGCTGGCAGTAGGGACTTGAGAAATAGGGAGATTTTAAAAAGAGTTTGGAATCCAGAGAAGCAAGCGTCCGAATCCTAGTGGAGGGTTCTTGATAGCTGTTGCAGCCTAGCTCATGATTGAGGGACACATTCAAGGGTGCCATGTGTTACTTGAACATGGCAGGAAGTCATTATATGTTGGCAAAATGTTCTCTTTTTAAACCTGTGATTGCATTATACATATAGAGCCACCGTCTGTGATTTGTGCACACTTCAAAGTAATATTTTAAAGGGGAAAAATTAGAAATGCTATAAATCTGGAATCTCTTTTTGAAAAGTAAGTTAAAAGTAATTTAAGTGAAAGTACACTGATTAAAATAACCCTGTTTCAGATTTTTAAAGCATCTGAGTCTTACTGATTAAATCTCTCAGTTATTTAATATAAACCACCCTGAGATGAAGAGAACCAAGCAGAAGTTGTGTGATAAAACTCAGGAACTTTTACAGACGGCCTCAATGCTTCCACGATAGCCTCCTGAAGACACTTAATAGGTCTGTAATAATCAGTGCATGGTCCCAAGCAGCGGCAATAAGAAGCAGCTGCTCTCAGCAAATCCTAGCTCCAGTAGGGATTAATTCTAAACTCATGTCACATTCAGTCAGTTCTCATTTGAGACAACAAGGAAAACATTTGCCAGGCTCTGGGGCAATTATGTATTTGTCAAAACAGATGAAACATAAAATGTTCATTTTGTTTTCCTCTCGCATAAATATTTCTATGGGACAGGGGCTCCTTTAATGTTGGAGGAACTCACAAAGGGGGGTGGCTCATGCTTCTGGCCTTGGCCTCCTGTTCCACTTTGCTGTTTCTACGTCAGGAATTCTTTGCTGCTGATGCATCTCTCCCCAACTGTCTCGGCTCTCCAACATCCAAGCTTCATGATCAAGGTCATGGCACCACTAATACTGCTGGTCATTGGTATAACAGTTTCTAAGACTTAAATTCTTGTGGGTCTGAGAGGGAGATATGGAGGTGGAATGACAGTATGCACAAGTCAGTAGAAGGATAGTGATAACAGCGAACGTGCCAAAGGAGCTTTCACTTACTACAAGCTGGTGAGTCTCCCAGGCAGAAGTGCTCTAGTGAATTCTGCCCCAGTAGTCCTGGTGATAGGCCTGGAGTTTAGAAATTTCCCACTGATGCCCAGGCTGCTGCTCTTTAACCAAAGTTAAAAGAGTAGACATTACTCTTGCTCCCTGTGGGCAATCTGATCTGATGGGTAACGGTCAGTATGGTATTGACATCCACTTCTTGACTATATAAGTGTAGAGTAGACCAAAGCAGCCAGCATAGATGTACAGTTACAAAACAATTATTAGTTTTGTATCCACCCTGCTAAGCATTTATATGGCATAGAAAGCAGACACTCAGAAGATTTGTTTGTAATTGCTGAAATTTTGTAACCTAGATTTGGGGTCTTATATAGAGGCTAGGCACTTGAGCATCTTTTTCCTATTGATCTATTAGTCAACAACTATTCACAGGGTTAAGGTCAGCACTTCATTCTCCTGGACTCTTACCATGAGCTACATTTGCACTAAGGCTTCTAGTATTGAAAGAATTCCTAGGCAAATATGGATTCCTTACTTCTCCTTCAATCAGAAATACTGATTATCTGAAGTTTTTATGCTGCACCTCTTCCTATTGTACAGATATCCTTAATGTGTAGAATGGGGCTGACAGTGTTTTGGCTAAGTATCAGGCTTATCCATTTGCAGACTTCTATCCCTAGCTTATTCTGTTGGCTACCTTGACCATATCATCGTTGACTTGGTAACCTACAGTAAATGCTTTATCAGTGCAGACCATGACTTAGAGTAATCTCAAGTCTGAACAGCTGTGTTTTGGACAGCATTTGTTGGCATTGTGTGGAATGACAGTATGCACAAGGCAAAGTTCTCACATGGTGTGTTTGCAACCAAGGCTGTGATGCTGCTGCATAATTCCTCACAGACAAGTGCTTAGAGTCATTATACACTTGACTCTTAGTTTCTGGTGATGGTGTGCTAGAAACTTTGTGGTTTTGCCATTCTTCTTGATCTTCACACTTAGTTACATGACCTCATGTGGGCTGGTGAGCCATAGGTTAGAAATCTGTAACCCAAACAATCCAGAACCTTAATTTAACCACAGATAAAAAAGCTCCTTTGTTGTAGAATGGAACACTCTTCAGGTTCCAAGATGAAGATCCAGTCTTACATGACAGAAATATGTCTGTTTACTGCTTGTGGCAGATAAGATCCAAGAAGCATTTCTTTTAAGAAGCAATTAACATTTATCTCTGGGTCCCTGTGATCAAAATCATTAGAAGATTCTGCCTCAGTATTTAGACATACTTGATGGCTTATGTCTTCCACCTGGCACTGTAATCCTATATTGGCACTTGATTTAAAGCAAGTGGGAAAGCAGCCTTTGCATGCTAGTGCATCACATTGTACACACTCACTATCTAAGGCTGCACGTCTCTTTCAGGACTCCACATCAAATTTGGCCTCCAGCATATTCAATGAGGCTGTTGAGCTTGGGTCAAGGCTCCATGTAGACTTGAGATTGCATCCCATAGAGATCCCAACCTGTCTGAAATAGTGCCATGAATAGAAACGTAACCAAACGTGCCCCCTCTCCTCTGAAGGCTTTGTTTCTAGGAAGTCCCCAGACATACACACTCCTCCTTCTCTCTGTCTCTCTCCACCTCTCTGTGTGTTAGAATATTAAAAATAAGTACAAGAATCAATTATACTTCATTGAAATCAACACAGAAGTATAAAGAAAACATAGAATAAAAATAATTCATATCAGAGAAAATCTTAGAAAGAAAAGTAGAATGGATAAAAGAATATTACAATAGCAACTAATTCAAGCACATCAGTAATTTACTAGATATTGAGTGATATGATCTTATGATACATGTGTTATGATCTTATGATAAAAGTCAAGGGTATAACAAGCAAAATTCCATGATAATATTCATGATAAACTTCATGATAAATGTTTCCTTGGGTGTCATAGAAACACTTAATGCTTGCTATGCTCCCTCAAGCTGTCTCCTCCCTCTCTTCCTTTCTCTCCAACTTCCCTCTGTTCCTCTTCTCTTTGAGATGTGCTACTGTTATGTAGCTCAGAATGGCCTCAATTATGCAATTCTCCTGGCTCAGTCTCCTTCAAGACCAATTATAGAGTGGTCCTACTGTGTCAGGGAGAGTGGTGTATTTTCTTTTGTGTGCATAGAATATACATAGATTTCCTCTGTCTGCCTTATTTTTGGTTCCATTATATATAGACCTCCACACAAATTTAATTTATTGTGCTTTAAAATATTTTATATTAAATTTTCACACAATATCATCACAAATTGGAAAAGATTTCAAGGTAAATAATCATGGAAGAATTTACCTAGCACATAAAAAAATCTCACTTTAGAGGGAAAATATAAGTAACATATAAATTGAAAAACCAGAGTATTTTCAGTTGTACATGGAGATTTATTTAATCAATGTATTTTATTTGGTTTTGGAATTGATGATTTTAGCTTCTCATCCAGCGTTTATTTCTATTTACTGCCAAGAACTTACTCCATCAATCTATTTGAACCATCTTGTTAAGGTAACCTCTTTAGCATTTTATTTTTTTATAAGAAGAACAATTTAACTCTACCTCAGTATTCTTTCACATCCTCCCTCTGCTTTGGAGACCCTTGGCCTTCCTCCCCAGGGCGTGGGATGTGGATGAAAGATCTTACCACACACACAACTCCCACTGCCATTAAATGCCACCTTGCCTTTAGGAAAGAAGCAGAAGGGGCCACTTAAATACTCCTCCCTTTCCTTTTTTCTTTTGTGTATACTCTGTGCACTGCCTGCCTAGTCTTATGGGACAAACATGGGGTCTCTGTTGTAGTTTTCATCCCATGATCCTTTTCTGGTGTTCAGCATTTTTGAAGAACTAGCAATAACATTGGTCTAAAACACTCCATAGCTGAGCCTTGTAATTTCAGCTACTTGGAGGCTGAGGTAGGAGGGTTTCTAGTTCAAGGCATGCTGGGTTCAGAGCAAGTTCAAGGGCAGGTATGAAGAGGCCCAAAGATGTAGCTTGGTGGTAACCCCTTGCCTGGCATGTGGTTTAGTCTCCAATGACAAATATGCAAAAATAAAGCTCTTAACACAGCTTGTTTTGGTAGTGAGAGGAAACATTCTCCAAGTTGAAACCTGGGAGGAAGAATGGTGATCAGAGTAGGCCAGACATAGAAGCAAACTCTAAGTGGTTCAGGCCTGAATGAGGACAAACATCTTAATGTGGGGCGTCACTGGGTGGGCTTTTGTGAGGTCCATCTGTCTGCCTTGGCCATTGTTCAGAAAGTCTCCTAAGCTCCTTCAGTCCACACTTTTGAGTGGACTGAAGCTTCTTTAGAGATGCAGTCTAGTACCACACCTCATGACAAAATTACCAAGCCTCTCAAGACCCCTACCTCTCTGATCTTAAGTTTCTTTTGTCTAGACATCATTTTTCTAATATAACACAGGCCCTCAATAGCACCTATTGTATAGCAACTGGGGAGAGGTGCTTTATTTAATCTTATTTTAATTAAATTTTTCACATAATATATTCTGATCTTGAATTCCCCCCTCCCATTCCTCTCAGATAATTTCCTACCTCCCTACCTACCCAACTCCACTCCCTTTCTTGCTCCTTCTCTTTAGAAAACAAACAACAAAACAAACACAAATCCCAAGAAAAATTTAAATGAAGAAAAAACATAACACACACACACACACACACACACACACGAACACACAAATGAAACCTACAAACCCACAAAATCTGAAAAGACAATGTACAAAGCAAAAGACCAATTAAACAAAAAATGTTACCACAAAACAATGTGAAACAAAACGCCTCCAAGAATACCATTTGTGTTTGCTTCATCTTGGCCATTGAGGGCTGGCCATGGGGTCTATCCTTTAGTGTGGCTAACATACCCAGTGAGAGTCCATTGGAAAAAACTAAGTTTTCCTTTGTAAGCCGTTGTCTCTTACAGATAGCTTCTTGTTTAGGGATAGGAATCTATGTCCACTTCTACCCTTCAGCCCTGTGACATTTCTGGCTTCAACTTGTGTAGACTCTGTGCATGTTGCTACAGTCTTTTCTGTTCTTACGTGCTTCCATTTTTTGTGTATGAAAACCAGTTTCTTTGGAGTCATCCATCCTCTCTTACATTTTTTCTGCCTCCTCTTTTACATAGTTCCCTGAGCCCTGAAGGGAGCGTGCTGATGAAGACATTCCATTTAGGATTGAATGTTCCAAAGCATTCTCTCAATATTGCCCAATCTTCCATGGTCTGCACATTGTCCAGTTGTGAGTCAGTGTTGCTTTCTGTCTTCTGTAAGAGGAAGCTTCTCTGATGGTGGCTGAGAGAGGCACTGGTCAATGGGTGTAGCAGAATATTATTAGTTCTTTTATTGCTGTGTTCCTATAACAGAACAGTACTTGAATTTCCCCTAGTCCCAAGGCCTGTCTAGGCTCCAGTTTTTGGCCTGGAGCAGTGTCAGGCATGAGGTTCCATCTTGTGGAGTAGAGTGGGCCTTAAATCCAGTTAGAGTGTGGTTGGTGCTTCTACAACATGTGTGTCACTTTGCACCAGCATCCTTCAGGCAGATCACCACGGTAGATCGCAGGGTTTGTAGTTAGGTTGATTGCTACCTTTATCCCTTGGTCGTGTGCAAGGTACCTTGCATCCAAATACGACTATACTAATCAGTATAGAGTGAAGGTTCTAGTTAGGACCAACTAGAGGTCTCTATGCTCAATGAGATATGTAAGTGGTGGTGTCAACAATAGAGCCTTACTATCATTGAGGGTACCAAATGACTCGAGAAGAGCTCTCAATAAAGGACTTTCTCATTTGATTTGCATAAATGATATTCTCATTGCTGATCTTCTAAAGAGAGGAGTGTTATTAAACTTAAGAAATGCTAGCATGCATCTTGTTTGTTCTAATGAGTATTCTTATTTTTCCAGACAGGATCATGTTTTGTAGCCCAGGCTGTCTTGGCACTCTCTTTGGTTCTTATGACTCATTCTCTCAAAATCTGAGATTCCTGGAAAGTACCATTGTGCACATTGTGTGAAATATATTCTAAAGAAGGAAAAACTTTGATGCTGGGGGGATGGCCCAGTGGGTAAAGGTGCTCACAACCAACCCTGAGGACACACATATTGAAAGAAGAGAACCGACTGACTCCCAAAAGATGCCCTCTGACATCTATAAATGCACACTGTAATATGCTCATTTGCCCTCCCACCCCCACATGCAAATTGCACACAAATAAAATAAGCATTTCTTTTTTAAATCAAGAAGAGAGCCATAGAGAAAGACATCAGCTTGGATGGCCAGACTCTCTATGTATGTGCACACCCCCACATGTACACATTAAAAGGAAAGATCACAATTCTAATGAATTCCACATTTTATTTCATATTGCTATTTTAATTTTTGTCTTAAATAGGGTTTGGTATGGGCAATTACATGCCATATGAAAATTTGTCTTCTTTGACATGATATGATGAGTAATTTTATGTGCTTGAATGCAATAACATTTTTTCTTAGACCCTTTTGCATTTCTGATATTTTCTTTGTATTTTGAACTTTTTTAAATCTATGCTAATCTTTATGCTCACTGAGTAGAAAAACAAATAATGGCAAAATAAAAGTAAGTATTTCTATAGCAACTACTTGTCTACAAACAAAAAATATATTTATAAATTAAATATAAAGCCAGTAAAATTCAAATTGATGATATTAATTACTGTCTTTTCTTGAAAATAGAAGTGGGTACTGCAGTGCAAATTCTTTCCACCTCTCTTGCCTTCAGCACGCCTTTGTTACTGAGTGCTATGTGATCCTTCAAGCCTTTCATTATTCAGAATCAATCTGAATTAACTTTGAATCTGCATGTCATCAGCACAGGCCATTGTCCTCAAGCTTTCCTCAGCCGGTTCAGCTATAATGTAGCGGATGCTGATGCTGCGTTCCACAAGGCAGACATGAACATGCACCCTGGGACGAGTACTCAGTGCCTCGGCCCTCCACACAAGCCCAAGTAGGTTAGCTTTTAAGATAGTCATCAGAATAAGAAGAAACAGAATTAAAATACATCCATGCATAGCTTGCAAATCTCCCACGAGAACTGTAGGCATTCCAGCTAAGAAGCCTTAATATTTATTTCTTGAAATTGACTAATTATTTGTTAGCATGTAAGACAATAGCTTGGCAATTTTCCTGATAAATTCCATGGGATCTACCAAGTGGAAAGCATCATTTTCTGTCTTTCTGTTCTGTGCCTTTTCCCTGAAGGCAAAAGACATTTCCTTCCCAGGACAATAATGGCCCTTCCTGGCACACACATCAATCTGAGAATTCAGAAACTCTGACTTGGAATTCTGAGTGCCAACAGTGTAGGCGTAAATTGAAGTAATTTATGTGTCATAGCTAATTAAGATTATAGTATTTCAAGGCGCTTGAGATTCAAGTTCAAAGACGTTTTAGTGCCTTTCTGTGATCAGTGGTGTCAGGGAGCTCTTGAGAGGACTTCCTTCCCAAAGCAACAGGCAGGCAGCAGCTCCTGTCCCATCTTCTGTAATTAAAACAGCACTACTCCTAGACTTCTTTTGAGTACTAATTCTTTTCAGAGAAAACTGAGTTATTATTTGCTGCAATTTTATTTAAAAGTGGAAAGCCTTTGTGGGCTCTGTTTCTGATTTTTTTTATTGGAAAATTGATTTGATGGATTTGAACTGTTTTTCTGATACAAGTAAAGTACAAAATTATGAACAGAAAGGAAGAAAGGACAAGCATACTTAGATACAGTTATTTTTTATTTTATTTTATTGTTAGAGAATTTCCTACAAGCATATAATCTGTTCTGATCAAATCCACCCCCACTTTCTCCCTTGCAGCTCCTTCTCAAGCCTCTACCACTTTTACTCCCAACTCTCCGTGCAGTCTTCTGTTTCCCTCTGTTTTGCTTCTTTGTTTTTGTTTGTTCCCATCAGGTACACCTATTGATGCCCGTATGTGTGTGGATGGAGGAGCATCTACTGGAGCAGGGGTAACCTTTCACACAAAGCATACCTGAAGAGAATTGTCAATTTCAGCTCATCAGCAACTGTCAATTGATAATACATGTCCAGACGGGGTGGGGCTTTATGAGCCCCTCCCCCCATCTGTGCCCAGGGTTGTAGCTGGCTTGTTCTTGTGCAGGTCTTATTTACACACTCACAACAACTGTCCATTCACTTGTGCAATGATGTTACTGTGTCTCACAAATAGTGTTTTCCTGCAGATGTCCTTTACTTTTGGCTCTGGCTTTACACTCTTCCGTGCACTCTGGTCCCTGAGCTTGTGGGAAAGAGAGAAATATAGCCATCCCATTCAGAGCTGAGCACTTCGCCAAATATATTTCTTTTGCATGTGTATGGTTCTGGGGTTTGAACCTGGGGGTTGGGTATTCTTGGTAAATATTACACAGCCTTCTACATCCCAAACTCCTCATATAGATTCATCTATGAGACCCAAAGTAATTCTGTTGCAATTCAACAGCAGCTCTTTTCCTAAGAAGGACTCAGTTTTGTTTATTGTGTAACCCTGGTTAGACATGCATGGCATTCATACTGCAGCAGTATGTGTACCAATGCATCTAGGGCTAGATAGGAGAATGCTCACAGCAGCAATATACATAGAAACGTAAAAATGTCCACTGACTAATGGTCAGACTGAAAACTGTACAACATTGAAAATAAGCAAATTGCAACCCTACAGAAGAACATGGACAGATTACACAAAAAATTTGAAGGAAAGACACCAGACAAGAAACAATAAATTCTGTGTTATTTAATTTATACTAAATCTAAACTGGCCAGACTCATCCATCATGCTCAATGTCACCCCAGTGGTTAGTATGAGAGCCAGGAGACAAATTGATCAGGCACTTCAGAACATTGGTGAGAGCTTCAGTTCTGAACCATCATTTACTGACAGTTCTTGGCTGAGCTCTTTAAAAGGCTGAAGTTTTGCTTGTGAAATTGAATTAAGTCACCCTCAAGAAATCACTGTAAAGAGTAAATAAGAATGCCTGTAAGATGATGCACAATGAATTTGGAGTACAACCAACTCCACATCATGAGCGCTGCCACCACTATTATTACCAGCATTAAGCTGCATGTTCACTACGTTTGGGGAACTTGTCTCATTAGTAACTGTGTTCTTAGACATGTTCTGACTAACTCTCCAGTTTCTATTATTCAGTTCCCAAACACTAAGGTACTTTATGGAAATAGCACCATGGAAACTGGTGTTCCACACTATAGGGATGTTGCCAAGTGATTTGTATTACAGGGTGCGGGTTCTCTCCAGAAGGACCCACCAAGGAAACAGCTTGCTCACTCCAACATGGGAATAGTTATACTTTCTGGAACAACAGATTCTAATTACTGTCAATTTTTCTCTTATACAATTATGAACCATATAAATACACAAATATATCTTTTCTTTTGGTTATTGGGATGTTGAAAATTTAGCAGTATTTAAAAAAATATGATGCATGGGTGCATATGCGTGTGTGTTTCTGTGTGTGCACCCTAAGAGGAGAGTGTGTATGCGGAGACAACTTGCCGGAATTTACTCTCTGCTCCCACAACACAGCTTCTGGGGATGGAACCTGGATTGTGAGGTTTGTCTGGAAGTATCTTTACTTGCTATCTGGCCAGTTGGAACTAGCTGACTTAGTAACAAACTACCTGGCAGGTATAAAAACAATAACAAAGAAAGCCATATATAAATGGCTCTTTAAATACATTTGGAAATTTAGGAAAATAATTGGCTTCCATATTGCCAATCAGTTATAGATTTAGAACACAAGAATTCTGATGAATTTGGCCTTTACATATGAAATTGTTGAGCATATTTTATTTCTTTTAGATAAAAGTAAAGATCATTTAGGAATGATGAATGGCTAAAAGCAAAAGCGAAAAACACAGCAAAGTGTGGAATCATAGTTTGTACTCGAGAAATCTCCAAAGCCATCGTTAAAACAATCTTCACTTATACTTTTATTAACACACGAAGGCAAAACTATTAGTAAAAATGTCATGATCAGTGGTGAAAAGACCTGGACACGCCCTAGTGTATAAGTTGAGAAGACAGACATCAATAAATGCTGACAGTAGGAAATACAATTCAAACTTCTGGTGACAGGTGTGAATTTGCTGAAACGAAAAGTCTGTTTCCACTATTGATGCTACAGGAAAATGTTGACAAAATAGGAGCCACTGTCCTGAGTGATGCCGTGTTAGGGCCAGCCACTCCTCACTGTGCAGCATTGTCTTCCTCATTGACTTCTTTCAAAAAGCTACCTTCCTTCTTTCCCTCACATTTCGTGTATAATTGGGAGAGAGAAACTGCTAGATCGATCAGTTCTACAAGAGGGGAATATATCTTGATACGAAGTGTTATTACTATTGACAGTCCAATAAGTAAGGCACAATGGGAGAATTTATGGCAGTGCTTGAAATTTGCTGAAGCAATTTTCAACACACCGTATTTCATTCTCAGATAAAACTAAAGCCATCTTGTGCACTTTTTAAAAAAAGAAGTCAGAACATAAAGGGCAATGGAGACTTCTCCAAATAACTTGACACTATTCAACTTCATCAACGTTTTAAAACCGGGCTGTGTGGGCACTGGGACTTCTAATTGGGATTTCTAACCACTTGATAATTGTAAGAAGGCTATTTTACACAGAATATCTAATAACATTACATAGTTGCATAAATGCTCTAGTTTTCAAATTGCTTATGGGAATACTGATGGTCACACCTTCCTTGGGTAATGTGGGCTTGCCTGTTGGCAGACAAATCTTAACTGGCTGGGAGACCTTAAGGCATATATAAGCCTATGCCCTAGATTCATTTTCCCATCTTTAATTTAATTACCCCCCCATCTTTCTTTCTCTCTTTTGAGGTCTTTTTCTCTAATGTAATCGCAGTCACATCCCTCCGCATCTTCTCATCCATAATAATTCTTTTCTTTCGCCTCATTGTTATCTTTGATGTGTGTGTGTGTGTGTGTGTGTGTGTGTATATATATATATATATATATATATATATATATATATATATATATATATAGCTTGAGACTAAGTGATTCTGACAGTCTTCATCAGAACTGAGACCTGAGGCAGAATGTAAAGGATGCTTGTTAGAACACTGGGCTGATGAAGAAGCAAGGTTCTTTGTACTCCCCAAGCTTGAACAGTTTAAAGTAGAGGGATTGTATACAAAGTCCGCAGCTGCCGAATGTGAGTCCCACATCCCAAATTCCTGTCCTCCTAACTTCTACAGGTTTTTAAATTATTATTTCTAACTTGGGCTTTGATATGCATCACTACTGTGGGGTGCATACTCAGAGAGCCTGTTTTCAGGAATGACTCAGGCACCATGGCATTCCAGTCAAATACTGACCATCACTCTAGGACCTGGGGGCTACTTCCCAAGGGGATTGCAATACACTCTCATTTCAGCGGTGATGAGACTTTAATTTAAGTTATCTAAGGGCACACTGCAAGTTAGTGCTGGAAATGGCTGTAGAGATTCTTACCTGGCAATGGATGCTGTAAACCTCCCCCATGAATCTTTACTACTTTATCTTAAGCTTAACTGATGACTTCCTATCAGTACATAGGTTACTATCTTTACATACATCATGCACACACAAACTGGCACATTTCAAAAGTTAGGCTTCTACTAATCTTAGCAGATTTGACTCTGTTTTACAGTTTCATTTGTTGTTTGGTACCTTGTAGTCAGAAAGTAAAGTTGATTCTTAAGCACAGAGATGGAGGACAAAGCACGCCTGGCATTCTATGTCCCTCCACCCCATCTCCTCTGCGCTCTATGTCCCTCCACCCCATCTCCTCTGCGCTCTATGTCCCTCCACCCCATCTTCTTTGCATTCTATGTCCCTCCACCCCATCTCCTCTGCGCTCTATGTCCCTCCACCCCATCTCCTCTGCGCTCTATGTCCCTCCACCCCATCTCCTTTGCGCTCTTCCTTACAGCCCTGCAGAGTTCGGCTCTATTGCTCAAGTTCCTGTTTCCTAAGGCTCTCCTGAGATATTTTGACTGACCCTGCCTCCTGTCCTCCTCCGCATGCTCTCAGCCTCCCTATCCTGTGGTCCTCTTCATAGCACCAGATTGCAGTACTGACAAAGGGAACATGTAGCTTGTGCTTTTACCAGCTACTTCTAAGGGGGAGAATAAACTTTCCAGCACTAGAAACTTTTGTCATATAGGCAGAGTACTCTGAGAGAGTCCTGGCAACCATTTACATTCTGTATCCTGCCATTTTGATTCCATACCATATGCTGAAATAAAGATACAAAGTATGTTCGTTATCTATTGTTACCAAGACAAATCACCATAGATCTAGTGCCTTTAAGTCACAAAAATTCAATTTCTCATGATTCTAAAGATCAGATGTCCAAGACCAAGCTGTAAGTTGGATTTCTCATGAGCTTTCTCTTAGAACATCTGAAATTTAGCTTCTGGTCTCCATATATATATATCATCATGGACAGGCTTTCCTGCTGTAATCCAAGGAGCAAATGACTTGGGCCTGAGGATGGAGGTAAGGAGACTTGTGAAAACTCTTCACTCTGCCTCAGGGAGTGCTGGCCACTTTTGAAGCTATTCACTGAATAAAATATTAATGACCCAAAGGGGAAGAGCCATGTAGCTTATATGCCAGCAGATTGGTCCAAGTATAGTAGCCTTCCATATTGTGTGAACAATGTTCAGTGATGCCTTGGGGGAGTGGAGGTGGGGGACAGAGCTTGTAGATGCTGATATCCTTCTATGTCATTAGATACACTCTCTTCTCATGATACCATTTAGTGTCTCATTTTTTTTTCAGATAAGGACACCAATTATATTGGCCAGACTCTACTATAATTGCACTTTAATTATGTCATGTAAGACCCTTTCCTAAACATTAGGAAACAAACAAACAACAACAAAGTCACATTCTGAATAACTGGGAGTTAGTGTTTTATTAGTGAATGTGTAGGTAAAGACATTTAGCCAAAGCATCTGGAAGAACCCATTCTCAAGGCCAACACTCCCACTCCAGTTCACATCATAGTAAGTTTGGAGATGACTTGAAAGTTAGATCAGTGGTGATGAGATCTGGTATGTGTCTTACAGCCCAGGGTTTTTCACTCAGGTCTCCCCTACAGATGCCTAAATGAGTCTGTTCCTTCCAAGCCTCACTGATAGAACTCACAGGGTTGGCCTGCAGTGTTCTTCAAGAGAAGAAGCACCATTTACACTAGTTTTACAGCATAGTATTTCCCCCAAATCCCTTTTGATCTGAGTTGTTGGGCATTCATACTCTTGTACCTGCAGACTGCTGTTAACCTTCAGTGATAGTCCTTATACTGAGATTTATTGTTAAGCAGTTTTTCCAGACTAGGTTGTCTACAACAAATATTCAACTAGTTTTTACCAAGAAGACAGTATATAGTCTTGTCTTTTTGTTTGTTTGGTTTTAAGATGGAGTCTTATATGCCCCAGGCTGACTTTGAAGTCACTATTTACCATCGTAAATCCCTGACTTCTCTGCCTCCACCTCCCAAGAATTGAATGACAAGTATGTCACCATACTTACCTTCCACAACCTTGCTATCTGATTTCCCAGGTACCACCTCTACCTAATGTCGTTTTCCTTTATGGCACAGTAATCTGTATAAATGAAGAAAAAAATGACTGTCTGTTTTTCAGTGGTTTGGTGAGATATTGGTTTAGTGAGTACCCTTGAGTCTCTAAGCCAGTGCTAGCAATGCTTTGAGTAATAATCGAGTGATAGGCTGATGAATAGCCAATATGAATTCTGTGTCAAAATGCATGTTAAGTCTAGCAAGTCCTAAGCCAAGGGAATCAACAAAGTAGTTACAGCTCATTTGGATGGCACTGATTTTGCTGAGAATAAATAAAGTTTTCTACTCACAGTTTGAAAAATATACTGAAACATACCCAGACCCAAGCAGTTCTTAGTTTTGGATCGCAGGAACTCAGGGAATTCTACTTTTCCTCCTCTGTGATTTGCTGTATTTTTCCTCCTCTGTGATTTGCTGTATTTTTTCCTCTTCTGTGATTTGCTGTATTTTTCCTCTTCTGTGATTTGCTGTATTTTTCCTCTTCTGTGATTTGCTGTATTTTTTCCTCTTCTGTGATTTGCTGTATTTTTTCCTCTTCTGTGATTTGCTGTATTTTTTCCAACGGAATGATATTTTATAGTCAGTAGAAAAAAACTCAAGGAAATTTGTTTGAAAAAGAATAAAAATACACTTATAATTGGCCTACCACATAATTGGTCAAATCTAACAAGCAATTTGGTATGTTATTCTAAATCTTTTTTCAAAGTGGCAAAACATTAGATGACCTTAAAATGGCTGAGTTAAACTCTATAGAGATAGAGGTTGAAGGCTATTTAAAGGAGAACATATATACATAAGGTGATCATGGAGAAAGACAATGTACCCACAACAATATCCCGCAACTTCCTGTTTGACACAAAGGCCCCTGTGCCCTGGTTCAGAAAGAAAGGTTCCAGGCAGGGTCTTAAGCTTTCTTCTCAGCACATGCTGCCTAGCAGGCTTGCCAGCAGGGGGATGGCTTTCTTATTTGTTGGGACATAGACACGTACTTCTTCCCCTATATTTGTTGGAGACAAAGCAGTTGTTAGAGAACAAAAACAGGTAGAAAGGGAAGGTTCTAGAACCTACTTCATAGAAAGAGAAAACATTTACTTGGTATTGACAGAACATAAGGTGAGAAACCATTTCCATTAAGAAAAGAATTCTGCAAATGATAGAAAGATTCACTAATGTACTCAGAAAATAACTTAGAGGACCCAGAGTCAGGCTTTGCTCACCCTGGGAATGTAATTGAGAATGAGACAAGGCCCCTGACTTCCTGGTGTTTAAAACTTAGAGGACAAGAGGCAAGATACATAAGGAAATAAACAACAGGCAAAACAACCTAACCTGTAAATCAAATCACATAACTATACACTTTCCTTGGATTAGTTATAAGAGTAATAGTGCATGATATTAATGAAGATGATTTTGAGTGTAAACAGTTCATTTTAGGCATAATATAGGTTGAGGTATACCTTACCCCTTCTTAAAATGTATTTATTTTCTGTCTATTTATCTACTTACTGTACTGGGGATTGAACCTGGGAACTTGTATATGCCTACTGTTCCATCAAGGAGTCACATTGCTTGCCCCTGCCTTGCCCTTTTAAATGAGGAAACCAAATCAGCAATTTAAATAATACAAAGAAAAAATTCATTAAGAAATATAAATACTGAAAAACTAGGTACAACAAGGAATAATCACTAATCTAAAAGGTACTTTTTAAAAAATATTATGAGCATTTTTATTCCTTTAGAGATCTCTCATCTTTAACCACATAGAGTAAAAGCATTTAATTTTCTTTTCTATACTATCTTTGACCTTGTTGCAAACATCAAAACATTTCTCATTCTTGACTCTGCTGGCCCCTATAGAGGCTCAGTAAACCCATTTTCTGAAAAGCAACAAGGATGGGTGGGAAAAAGAAAAACAAATTTTGTCACTGGTGAAATATGCCCAGATCCAACCTTCACTAACCCCATTGTGTAAAACATTCAGAATATTATGAAAAGGAGGCTTACAAGTGTAAATATACTTATTCTCAATGAAATCAACACCATCCGGCTGATTTGTAACTACTCCCTAATGCTGCTATAAAGTTTATTGCAGTGAAAACACTGCTTCACAGATCGCTTCCCTCCTCCTCAGGATGCATTTGACCTTCGTGGCAATGCTGCTATAAATCTCATGGCCCAACAACCCCTTGTCTGCAAGTGATTTCAAGCACTATCATAAAAATGAAACAGACAGACTTAATTTGAGTTCCAGACTTGAGGAAACTCAACTAAAATATTAGCATAATTTCACTGGGGATGGAGGAAATTGTTAAAATATGTGAATTCTTGAGGGCCTGCAATTTGAGCTGTCATTTTTCTCTGGCTCTTGGGTGCCACCCAGTGATTAGTTTAGTGGCAAGTTTCTACAGGGCCTGTGGAGCACAGACAGTCAGAGAATGGGACAAAGTTGTGAGAGCGGTGAGAGCCACTTTTCTAAATTCAATTTGTGGTTACAGAGTCTTTTCTTAACTTTCATCCCAGGTTGAAGGAGCTGAACACAGATGATACATTCGCTCTCAGTATGCAGACACTGTGAATGAGCAAAATGATATTAAAAACCCAGACAGGGTTAGCCAGGGTTAGCTTTTAGCCAGGCAGTAAGGAGGAACAACATAGGGAATTAACAGTCTTTCCTAAGCTCATTCTAAACCTTTCTCTGTACCTGTTGGTGCTGTCCAGTTGCTCTTCCAAGATTCTGCTTCTGAATCACAAAGGCAGGATGCTTCCTCACCCAGCTTGACATCATTAACTCAAACTTCAGGCAGCTTTTTACCCTGGAGTTAAGTACACAGGCAAGACCAAGCACTCTCTTCTATATTACATACCAACTGCCCATTAATTTTATGTAAATTAGGTTCTCTAACAATGCTGCATAATTAGCAATATTTGATTGGGGATTAGTGACATGTTTTGGAGACAAAACAATAGATATAGATACTCAAAATATAATTAGATGACAGATGGGTGGATAAATGATAGGCAAACAGACAGATGATAGACAGACAAATAAATGCTATATCAACTACTTTATTTACCTTTGCCTTACTTTCCTTGTGCTAACTTCTCCCAGTACATCTAGTCTGTACTTGGACAGGAATAGATGTCACACATATGAAGGAGCAAGTGAACTGCTGTCCTCAAGCCAGCTCCTCTTTGCTCAGCTGCATGGCTTCTGAAAGGGAAAAGCCAAGAAGATTGTCTTCAGGCAATCCACAGTCTTTCCATCGTTCCTCTTCACAACACAACGCCTGTATCACTTCTCAGCCTTTTATCCTCCTACTATCTGAGATCTACAAGTCTCAGTGCCTCAAGAGAGTAAAGCTCAGAGCTGTTAGTGATAGAAGCAGTGCCAGTATCTGTTGCTAACTTATAGAGTCAAAACAACAAACTCATAGATAGGAACTAGAAGCCAGCAGATGGGCCTGACTGGTGGATGCCGAGATAGACAGCACCTGAGGTGGCCTGTGACCTGTCCCATGTGGCTTGAAGAAGATAGAGATCCTCTTTGCTATTATCAAAGCTCATCACCTTTCTTCTGGGTTGCTTCCAGCAGTCAGGTGATAGAGGCAAGATGTTCAGGAATCTAAAACCTCCTCTGTTACAAAACAAGTTCAAAACCAGTTTGGAATATGAGGCCTATTTTTACAAAAAGTTTGGGGCTTTGATGAGATTAGTCCCTTTAGTCCATCTAGTCATCTATTGACTGCTTACATATTCCATGTCCTGTGTATTTGTGTGTCACTTAAAATTTATAATCACTATTTATTGTTATTATTATATTCTCTTTCATGCATATATAAACTGGAGCATAGTAAGCATTTTCAAGAAAAAAAATACCTCCTGTGAGAGAGAAACTTTTACTCCCATCTTTAGTAAGGCTCTGCTTCCTTAAAGAAATGTCAGGTGAGCATGTCATCCCACTGGGACAGCAGCCACGGCAAACCCATCTTTAAATAATGACATCACCAATATATTGGATAAAATTGTTTCCTAGTTCTGATTGTCAGAAACCATCAATTGGATTAGAACATATATTTGTCCCCTACTCCATAACTGATCAAACTGTTCTTTTACTTGTGAACTGTTAACAACCATAATTCTAACAACAATTGACTTACTGTGTTCAAGAATGAGTGACTTCCCATTTGTGATTGGAAGAAAGCCATGTTTCTGCCTTTTTAGAAAGTATTAGAAGATGGTTTGCAGAAACTTTTGAAGAAAAGTTGGAAACATTATATTATTCGTAATGTAAATAAAAATGGCCTGTGACCAGAAGCCAATGTTGTTTCCCTAGTTCTCTGTGAAGCAGAGCAACACCTTCTGTTCTGGACAATGACTCATAATTCATTTCTAATTCCACAGCTTTGTCTGCAATCTGGACCAATAGAGGTGCACCTTAATGCTCATCTGTGTTCATAGAGCCTTCTCTCAGGAAAAGTAGGCCAGTAATTATCTCCCTTTGGGGAGGATGGGATGTCAAAGGCATAAATGGACTGATGTGAGACTGTTAATGATCCTCAGGGAATATATATTCTGTGATCCAAAATTAACCTGAGTGTTGACGTCTTTTTAATCAGACAAAGCCACTGAACTGGCAATCATCCACCTCTCAGTTATGAAGAGAGTTATCATCTCACTGTTCTTGCTGGATGCCACTCCACCAACAAAATCTTTCTCCACATTCTTTCCCTTCTCTTCACCTCTCAACTCCTTTTCCCTGTTTCATTCTTCTTTGTGGTACTGAGGTAATCATTTCTGTATGTGGTTCCTAATAGTTCCCACCAGCTAACATGTGAACTTCTGAAGGCAGAGCCATTTTCCATGCTGCAAAAGTATTTAATCAAGTAACTGGCATATACATTAATATTACAAAGTCTTAGTAGTTTGCTAAATCTGATTCTGTTTTTCAAGATACATGAGTTGTATTCCTTATGCATAGTAAGATCTTGCCTTCTCCTCTTTTGATGCTCCTATAACAAAATGTTCAAGAATAAATAGGCAACAAACAATAGGTTTACTCTTACATTAGCTAGATACCATATGGTGCATCATCCTGTAGTGGAAAGTACAAGGGGAAGAAACAAAGACTGGGAATCTGGCTGCATTTGACATTTTATCAGGAGCCTTCATGACTAACCCACTCCCATGGTGCTGATTAAAGCCCTTTTGCAATTCACCTGTTAAAGTTCTCCACTGCTAATCAATGTTCTTGAAGCGCATTTCATATTCTAAAACATGGACTTTGGGAGTATGCCCAGAGCATAGCAGTACTATGGGAATGGCTCACTGGCTTGGGGTGGGGCTGGGGCAGCAGTGTTCCCATTGGTCCTCCACTCTCCACCTCACTAAAAACATCAAACTAGAGTCAAGTTCTGTAATGGTTCATGAGTGGCCAAGATATCCTGTTAGGTTAAGTGATTCATGCATTTAGTAGCTGCTCAGTATCCATAGAGGCCACTGTGATGCTTTCTAAAGACTTCTTTCCCCAGGCCCCCAAGTATTAGACCTTTACATTATTTTCTGGGCTGGACTGCTTCTGAGGTCAGTCCTCCACTTCAACCTACATCCAGGATGCACCTTAAAGCACAAGAGGAAGCTATTCTGTCTTTTCTAGACTTAGAGCAAACCTCTTGTTTTTCTTTTTCTTTTTTTTTTTCTTTTAGATATTTTCTTTATTTACATGTAAATTTCTC
>NW_022196896.1:43595253-43602370 GCF_008632895.1 Mastomys coucha
GTGATTGGGTTACCTCACTCAGGATGATATTTTCCAGATCCATCCATTTCCCTAAGAATTTCATAAATATTTGCCTAGTCAATCATTGTCCTAAAGGAGATTTATAGCTAAGAATTTGATTTGAATTATATTGGTAGAGATTCTTGTTCTTACTCCCACAATTCTTATCTGAACCTCATGTTGAGAGGGGCTGAAAAGTAGACAGTATTCCTGAATCATGTTCTTGTCTTCCAGAAGCCACAAGCTTGGGCTGAGTTAAGCTGAGTAGCTAGTGATGTGTGTCTCTTCAGTTCTCATGGAGAGAGGGGCACTACCGACTTCTCACAGTAATTGTTATCCAAGAGGCCTTGAGTATTATCATGGTCTGATTGGAAGGAGCCTTGGACTCTGCCTCAAGGAACTTGAAGAAGACCAGCTTTTCCTTGATCCTTGGGCATTTGAAGGAGTTTGATTGGTGTAGCTGGACAAGGTCTGGCAAGAAGAAGAGGACTTCTGGAGTAGCCTGACAGGGGCTCTGAAGCCAGGTCTGTCCAGAAAAATTAGGAAGAAAGTGCTATGCTCACCTGATTTTTCACTTTCTAACTTTCTTTTCAAAATTTTCTGCACTGAGAATCTGAAGGGATGAAGGGAAGAAAGCTGACTGCTGGCTGCATTTACCCAATGCCAAGGGACTTTCCTCTGCAGGCAACTCTGTTTTGTTTCCACACTGACTTCCCCATACTGTCTTCAAGTTTTTTGTGACCAACAAGGTCCTTCCTGTTTTGTTCCTGTCAGCCTGCTGGGTACCCTGGACCTGACCCAGTGCTTGAGAAAATGAAGTTAAATGAATCAACTGATGTATGATTACATGGAATTCTAAACTTCAAGAGTCTTCCTAATTAAGCTACAGCTTTATCCGATGACGAATGAGCAAGTTCCTTTTAAACATTTGCAAACATTAAAGATAAGTTGTTAGTTTGCTGAAAGCTGAAACATAGGGCCTTAAGTTCAAGTCCTGCTACACACAAGGACACAGCATCTTTCCATATGGTGTTATAACTGAACCTGGGGCCTTACACAAATAGGAGGACATTTGCTTTCTATTGTTGCTGTTTTGGTTTTTGTTTGTTCCTTTGATTTGAGATGGAGTCTTATTATGTACCTTGGCTTGGTCTTGAAGTCAAAACTTTCTTGCTTCTGTCTACCAAGTGCTGAGATTACAGATGTGTGCCAGCATAAGTGGCTGCAATGTCATCCTTGAGTGGCTGGTTATGAGCAGGTAGGGAACATTTAATGGGCTGGTGATACACATTCTGTTCTGAGCACCACTGAGTACACTTGAGTAGAATTCGCTCATGCTATTATTTCTATAGTAAGACTGGTATAAATTGAACAACCACCTCTCCATTTGGCTCTCACAACATGTACACATTGTGTCTAAGCCGCATGCTGTTCAAAGATTTAGAAATCTAGTACACAAGAAGACATTTTCAGTTTATGTTTCTGCATCCCCTGTTGATAATGTTTTCTGACTCAGCACTAGGCATTAATAAGATTCTAAGATAAAACATTTTGGTACTAGAACACTAATCAATAGGACACTAAGAAATATAGGGAACATCAGGAGAAGGAAGAAAAGAGGGAGAGAGAGTAGGGGAGGAGGAGAGGGGAAAGGAGAAAGGGGAGAAGGGAAGGCTGAAGAGGAGAGGATACAGGGGAAGAAGAGGGGAGACAAGAGGGGAAGATGGCGAAATGCCATTGGTTACAAACATAAATGTCTAAGAGCTCCAGGAAGCACAGGATTAAAAACTGTAGACTGTTAAAGAGATTAGAGTTTATGTGCATTCAAAAGTAAATGAATCTGAAGCTGTGGAAGCTTTCTTAATACTAAGATAACAGAGTCAGTGAGAGAGCATTAAAATAAGCCTTTAGTCTAAGCATTGGAGTTTGTTCAATGTGATCTGAGTTTTCCTCTTCAGGGTGGGAATGTCCACAAATCTTCCTTATTATTCTGTTGTCATGATACACAATCAAACTGCTATGCACTGCTAAGACATGAGTTCAATATCACTTTTCCAGGAACATTATAGAACACCATGAGGAGAACCACAGTAAGCCATGTTCTTGTGGGTGGATGAAATAAGGAATTTTGGAGACCAAATTCCCTTGGCCAAATTCCCTCTGTACTCCCTGTAGTTCCTGTTCCCGTAATTTCTCTGCATCACCATCCAGTGTCTCCCACTCTTTGTCTCTAGTCTCTTGTTCCACTGTGGTCCTTCCACTGAACCCTTGTTCCCACCCTCAAACCCTGTGCAGTCAATGTCATAACCCAGCTTTATCCCACTGACATTTGTGACTGTCCTTCCCCTTCCAGCTGGTGTCCTCTCAGCCCGCCAGCATAGCATTGTTTTTTCTCATCTGACTGACTAGCCCTATGGTCCCAATGATTCTTCCTCAGATGATAGACTACTGAAAATACAATTGCTCAAATTCTCAGACTACAGTTCATGTGTGCCATCTTGGACCACAGGTCTGCTCGAAGTTTCTTGGAATGCTTTCCTATGTGACTGTTCGCTTATATCACCCCCGATCTTCCTCATATCACGCCCCCCACACACACATACCTTCCTGTACTTCTCCAAGTCTTCATTATATTACCCTCCCCTCCCTGCATTTCCCTCCCGTCCCTGCACTTCCTTCCCCTCTCTGTATTACCTTTCCCTCCCTGCTTTACCCTTCCCTCCCTATATTACCCCTGACGTCTGTTTTCTATCCCTCATGGTCTTGATTAACACTGTCATCATTTCATTTACCTTCATCGACATAGTCTTGACTCCTTCGGTATCTAGGGTCTTTTCTTGCCTTTTCCTGCCCCATCCCTCTTTCTTATGTGTATAATATTCACCTTTGGCCTTAGCCATTAAGCTAGGTGGGTAAATAGCAAATCTTTTATTCCAGATTGAAAGGCACTTCTAACTCAGAACATGTAGTTCTATCAGCTCCTGGCTATCTTCAATTTTCATTTCTTTAGAAATTATTTCATTTTTTAATCTAAAAGTTTTTGTTTTGAACAATATATTTTGATCATGTTTTTCCTTCCTCCATTTCCTCAGCGGTCCCTCTTTCCCTACACTTTCAAAAAAGAAAGAAAAGAAAAAAGAAAAAGAAAGGAACAAACCCTTCTACAAACCCTCAAATCACTATAAATATGCAAAAGACCAATGAAATTAAAAAATGCCAAAACAAATGAAGCAAAAGTGCGCATGAAACCACATGGAGTTCTTTTGATACTGGGCAGCCACTTCTGAGCATGGCCCTGCCCTGATTGTGATTGGCATAACCAATGGCACACCATTGAAGAAAACAGACTGCCCTTCGCAAGCAGCTCTCAATTGCAAAGAGTTCTTGGGTAGGATTGAGATGCCATGTCTGCTTCTCCTTCGCAGTGCTGGGACACCATCTGGCTTGAACTTGTGCAGATCTTGTGTGTGTGTATATGTGTGTTTGGTCTGGTCTTAAACTCATTCCTCAATTTGTATATCTGTCACCTATTCAATATGTATTATTAAAAGCCTACTGCATGACATGTGGTGGTGCTAAGATATTGTGGATGTGCAAATACAATGGTTTTTATGTAGAAGTTTATCTTTTTTTTTTTTTAACAAGATGACAATGTATGTATTGTCTACAAAGCCTTTCAGACAACTTGGAGACATCCAACTTGTAGTCTGACCTCCCAGGGCATATCTTCATGTGAATGATCACAGCTGTTTCATTTTTCTGACAAAATATGTAAAAGAGGAATAAAATAGGGAGCTGCTTTCTCTAAAGTGTTAGAACCAGCTTAGGCATGGCTGTGCATCTCTCTAGCTCATGTTTCTTTACTCTGGTGAGTCATGTCACCGTGTCCAAAGTCTGAGATGCAGCACTCACTGGTAGCTGTACCACCCTATGCTGCTATATTCTATTGCTATGTATATCCCTTTTTTATGCTATAGAAAAACACACAACAAAAAGAAATTAGGGGAAAGAGACTTTATCTAAGTCACATACAGTTGAAGAGGGCACAACCCATGGGATGGGGAAGGCACAGCTGAGTTCAGGGCAGCAGGAGTGTGAGACAACTCTTGACCTTTGGAGACTGGGAAACAGCAGGGTATGCTGGAATTTCCTCTCCCCATTGTATTTGGTCTTCGACCCTAGCCCATGGAATTATTAGTAGCAACTGCTCATTTAACTAGAAAGACATATTTGCAGTGCTAGTAAAGGGTGTCTTGGCCTTACAAGTTTGGTAATAGCAATGCAGGTTGAAAAATAATTCTCTTGAAAATGGAAGTATTTTCTTCAACAATAGACATTTCTCTGAGGACTATCTAGAATGTGTGTGAGGTCTCATTTGTTTTGAAACATTGTATGATTTTGCGCAATATTTTCTAATGAAGCTTCTGAATATCGAAATCCATTTCATTCTAATTATTCTGTGCTATTTTCAGTCATAGTCAAGTTTCTGAAAACTTTTACTAGAAAGACACTTTTCGTAAGATTTTCCAATTGAATTTTGTGGGCTGGAGATATTGCAATTCTTAAGGTAATTTCCCCCTAATGTCCAACATTTTTCTGCACCAGAACACCAGCTGTTTTGATATTTACGTATCTGAGACACTGGTCAAAGGAGACAAGCATTCCCTGCTAACAGTTCTGCATTGGCCTGCTGGAATCAGAAAAGAACATTTTAAAGTGGCGAGATCTCATAAATGTTTCATGGGAAATAAGAAAAACATGTCATAAAAATCACCAAGCCGTGAGATAAGAAGGCTGGGGAAGGAGTGGGTGATCAATGGGACCCTTTGGGACAATTGTGAAATAAGTTCTTTTAAGTTTTGGGATAGATTTTCACAAGCCATAGCAAATTACTGGCTATGACTTGGTAGTTGCTTTAACCCTTTCTGGGACTATCCTATCATCTGAATTGCTAACTTTGTTATTTATATGGATTCTGTACTGAATTCTGGAGCTCAGTTTACTCTAGTACAAAGTAGCTCCTGGCTGTACCTTGGCAAGTGACTTTACTCTCTGTGAGGTTCAAGACCCTTGTTTGTTAAAATATCCTCAATTGGGATTTCACATGTACTGTATGGGTGGCTATATGATTTTCTTTTTCTTATCTTTTTTAGAGGGTTTGAAATATTTTGTTGCAAATCTTAGATGGAGGAAACCACACATAAGGTTTATTGAGAATTATAAAAGTCATTGATTACAAGCCACCCAGTTCAAAAGATGGTTGATTAGTCAATAATTGTTATTGGCACTACAGGTAATAATGACTGGATGTCTTTAGATATAGAATCATATGGAGTTATAGGTTGGTGATTGGCGTAGGTAGATAAAGAGAATGATAAGAAAATGAGACCCAAGTTCTCAATGGCCTCAGTGTTCTACTCCAGGGCAACAGAGAGAACAGCAAAGCCAAAGTGATTAAGACAGATGAAAAACACAAGATTAAGTCAAAATGAGGAAATACAGTTATATTTAATTTTATTAATATAATGCATTATTATTAATAATAAATAATATACTAAGTATAGCATAGGGCTTCTGGTAATATATTTATGTGTAAAACATGCACCAAGTGCAGCACAGGGCTTCTAGAAAGCAAACGTGGAACACACACACACACACACATACACACACACACATACTCATGTTCTCAATAAGTATAGCATATGGCTTTCAGAAGGCAGACACTTACATTTTAGCTTGGAATGGTAGGACAACAGTATGTCATGCAAGAGGAATTCTTTCTGAGCCCATTATCAGAAACCTTGGGGCCTGTGTATGATAAACTTTTCCCTCCTGCCTACAAATGCCACCTGTGCATTGCTCCCCAGATGTGTATTGTAAAGAACAGAACTGGTGGGTGAACCACATCCATGAGCTCCATGAAGCTAACTAGATGATCGTCACAGGTTAGTGCAGAGCACAAGGACACTCTGCTCAGTGTGGTTCTCTGGAATGTGTGAGAGACTCCAGGTCCAGGAAATGCTTCTACCTTGAGATTCAGATGTCAGAATTGATACATCCCAACAAGCATTTTCAAGTGTTACAGAACAGTCTTTGTGTGTGTGTGTGTGTGTGTGTGTGTGTGTGTGTGTGTGTGTATCACACTGGTAGCTTTTTATACTTATAAACTACCACTGGCTCACACATTACACATATTTTATCCCCAATTTAGGAAAAAAGCATCAAATCTACTATAGTTTAGTCTGTTAGTGGGGAGGTAGAAGAAGCAGGATTCTGTCAGTGAAATCTCATTATCTATGTAACCATTTCAGTCAAAATGTGTTTCTTCTGAGTAAGTCTAGGTAAATTTCAAGAGCAATTCCAAAAGGATGGAAGACTCATTATGCTAAAATCATATGCTGCTAAACATAGCTTCCAGTAAGATTGGAGAGTCATTACCTTTTGCCTAAGCTGCAGGGTGATGACATGAATAATCCATGTTTTGTTCAATATACAATTGAACTGAATGAATGTGGAGGAGACAAACATTTGAAATGCATGGTAGCACCCTTTAGTGTTAATACCAAGGGTTGACTTAATACCAAGAAGAACTTTCAAAATCTATGTTGACCATACTTCCCTCTTGCACCTGTTTTACAACTGAGTGTCCCTTTGTGGCATATGCCTGATAATCAGCATCATTGATATCTATTTACTCTAAGGCACCACTTTACCTCCAACCTCATGCATGTTCTTGAATGTACAACTGAGTCCTATTGGGATATAAGCTACTTGATGACCAGTGCTGGCTTCTTCTGTACTTCAGGGATGAGGAAGGTGTTGCTGGAATTTCTAATCCTAATAACCCCAGATAAAAAAACACACAATCCAGTTATTATAATTACAAGCTATGTGCCTAGATTGGACAGATCTAGAACTATACTAACATATTTTCCAGCTACAAGACCCCTTGTTATTTGTGGTTTCTCCCAGCCACATGGTTCTGGTCCATTGCTGCTTCCTCCTCTTTCTGCATCCTCTCTCCTTTCCCTTTCACTCTCCTCTCCTCTCCTCTCCTCTCCTTTCCTCTCGTCTCCTCTCCTCTCCTCTCCTCTCCTCTCCTCCCATCTCCTCCCTT
>NW_022196896.1:43602819-43609070 GCF_008632895.1 Mastomys coucha
CTCCCTTTTCCTCTTCTTTCCTCTGCCCTCCCCACCTCCCCTTCTCTCTCCCCCTCCACTCTTGAACCTCCAGTGGCCTCCTTTGTCCTCAACTGCCCAATCACAGCTTCTAGCCTTTATGGGGAGAAGGTTCACATGACATCACCTGAGTACACGATGGCCTGCTGTTGGGGCCAACCTCTCTTGAGGAAGCACAATTAACATCAGGCTGCAAGCAGCATCAGGCCAACCCCAGTACAGTAAGGCCTCTAGGAGACCACTGGAATCAGCAAACATTTCTTGGATCCTTACTTTTCTGGAGCTGTTTTCTGCTAGTGCCACCAGTGAGCTAACTATCACAAAAGATGAAGATGGGCCTTTTACTAGACACTGCTAGATACATGATAAAGCTGGACAAATAGAAGCCTGCACCCTAAGGCCAACTTTCAGAAAAAGCCTTGATACTGTGCAAAAAGTCACCATGTTTAAGGCCAGAGGAGGACAGTTTACATCCATTCACTCAATGGCCAATCTATAAGCAGATAGTGTGCTACATAACTACATAACCCACAGATTTACGCCTATTTGATGCTTCAGTCCAATGCGGCCATTTCTTCTCACTGATACTCCAGTTTGTCTCTCTTGGCTATGCAGCATCTATCCATGTTAGTGCCTCAGATAAGGTATCTTAGCCTTAGAGGGCTAAGAAAAACACCACCTGCATAAAAGTATGTGTGTTGCCTCACAGTACCTCCAGTGGACCACACTGCGGAGAAACAGTATTTAAATACAATTTTAACTTCCCCTTCTCTCATCCTGGGCAAGTCTGAGCATCTTTTCATGCGGCTGAAGTACAGTTACTTTTTTTTTCTATAAAGTCATTGTTTTGTTAATGTCTTCAGCTAATTTTTCTATAAGGTCGTTTTACTCTCAGAAAGAAAGAGAATATGACATTGGGTAGATAGCAAGGAATGGAAGATCTGGAAGGTCCTTGGGGGTCAGGAAACACAATCAAAATATATTGTATGAAAACAAATTTTAAAGAAAAATTCTCTTTATTTAAAAACTGTCTATACAAGGTTGGAGAGAGAGCTCAGTGGTTAAGAGGACTCTCTGTTCTTCCAGAGCTTCTGAGTTCAATTCCCAACAACCACGTGGTGGCTCTCAACCATCTATAATAGTATCAGATACTCTCTTCTGGTGTGTCTAAATATACTGGCTACAGTATATTCATATACATAAATAAATACATAATTAAAAAAACCTTTTCTATATGTTAGCCCTTTTGCTTAAATATAAGATGCAAATATTTTTCTAATTTGTAATTCTTCCCTTACTTTTTTTTGGCAAAATTTTCATTTTTATATCATCAAATGTATCAATCATTCACATCATTACTTTACCATTACTGGATCCTAGAGAAACTTGCTCACCCATTCTTCTAAGCTCTATGCTCTAACTTTTAAAATACTTAAATCTGTGGTCTGTTCCACATCTTTATTTTTACAGTTTTTAATGTTCTCCTGAAAGGAAATTTCCTCATTCTGACATGTTTTTGTACACCTACAGAGTCAGATGTCTACACTGCTAAACCCTCATAGGCATCTAGGGTGAGAACAACTATTCTCGTTGTCTATACAATAGTCAGTTATAAACCTATGAATTTGAGAAAGAAAATTTTGGGTGGCTGTGCACTCTTTCTCTTCCTGTGACCTCCTATCTAGGTTTCGGGAGGTTTACACCTGTACTTGGAAGGGGGGTAGGTAGAGGATCCAGGTGGTTTAGCTGAACTCACCCAACCTTATGTCTTATGATTTGAGATACATTTGCCTCATTTTCCTATGCTCAGAGTATGGATTGGAGACAGGGAACAGAACACAACGTCAAGCAATCAAGTGAAGAGAGGGCAGAGCACGTGTCAGCGCTCAAGGGAAGAGTGCTTAAGCCGTGTCTGCATATGATGTTTCTGTGGAGTGATAAGAAGATATGTCCGGGGAAGAGGCACAACTCTGGGTGTTCCAGGTCTGAAGATTTTAGGACAAGGAACTGAAGTTCTGTATTCAGAAGACTTGAAGCACAGAGGTTAAGGGAGAGATTTCCAGGATTTCCCAAAGTTGATCTTGAAGAGACTGTGGAGCTGAAGAACTTTGGGAAGGTTCAACCAGTTACCTCTCTCTGCTCTGTTTCTGCTTGCAAGGGGACAGATGATGTGCCAGCATTTCCTTTTTTATTTCCTCCATTGTTCAGTTTTGTTTCAGCTCATCTTAGGGCACAATCCAAATCAGAACATACTCAGAATGGGCTTGTGGGAAATAAAATTTCTAGATACTTATAAACCTTTTCATGACTTTTAGAGACCAAAATTTTAGAATATACTCTCTAGTTTGAATTCATTTCATTTTGTTTTTTGCTTTCTGAATATAAAACTATATCTAGAATAATATAATATACCCAGTAATAATAATTAGATACTGACCCTTATTAATAGCTTATTATGTACCTTTCGGGATATTAAAGTCAGTATGTTGGTCTTGATGCACATAGGCGTGAAGAGGAATGCAAGACGGTGTCAGTTTCATGGCGGCCTTTATCTGAGCCACAGCAATGAGAAGACTATGTATGAAGAAAAAACTTAAAAGACTGGCATTCACTGGTGCACAATTAAATTACACTTACTTTTTCCTTGAATCTATTCTTTTTTTAAAAATTGGAAGGCTTTTGTCTTTTTTTTCTTTTAAGATTTTATTATTATATATAATTACACTGTAGCTGTCTTCAAACACACCAGAAGAGGGCATCAGATCTCATTACGGGTGATTGTGAGCCACCATGTTGTTGCTGGGATTTGAACTCAGGATCTTTGGAAGAGCAGTCAGTGCTCTTAACTGCTGAGCCATCTCACCAGTCCTTGAATCTATTCTTAATGATAATCTTAAATATTTCTGTTGCCCAAACCCTTACAGATTGTATACTCCTGTGAATGTCTAACCACAAAGTAACCAATGTCCGTCAGCAAAGGAACAAGAATTCCCAGTTTCTAGTCTCTGAATGCCACTGTTTACTAAAAGAAATTGCACTCAGGGAAGCTTACTGAGAAAAAAAATAATACTTGTATAAGAAAATGTATACTATCAGGCTCAAGAGATTAAGGAGGATGCCAATGCCCAAGCATGGATAATCTGAGCATCAATAAAGCACATTAATAACTGAAAACATAGAGAAACCCATTCATTTCTCTATGAGGAATAACAAAAAGGAAAATCCCATTCACTGCCCATCTTAGAGGATACAGAAAAGCATTAAATGAACACATGAGATAACTCTAAAGCCTCTGTTCTCATCACACCCGAGGTTAAGAGCAAGGCGAGAATACATGCCGGCAGCCTGACTGGCCTACCCTCCTGCCTGCCCGCCTGCTCCCAGCTGTCTAACTTCACTTATGTTGTCCAGTGTTCTGTTCTAAAATGGCATTGCCCATAAAGGGCCAGCTCATCAATACAATCCTTCAAGAAACCAAAGAGTACAATGGAAGAAATTTTGTTTTATAAAACTTTGGACCAAATAAACCATCATAAGGTGGTCATAAAATCAGAACATTGCCACTGCCTCAAAAGATTACTTATCTGGACCATAGCCATGATCATCAATTATTCGAGATCACAAATGAGACACAGCTCAGAAGCATGCCCCTAATAGCAGGCAGTCTCACCTGGAACTCCTCTCGCCTCCCCTAGCCAAAGCTGACCAAGCTGTAAGTCTAACAACAGAGCAGCTGTGTCATGGTGATAGAAACATCTGAATCCAAATGGCCGTTTTCATCAGCAAGCAAACCACAAGGAATGAAAAAGCTGGGGGACTTCAGTTCCCTGGGCTAGTTGGATTTTGGATAACTCTGCTCACATGTGGCCAAAACACACAAATTTCATATCTTAGCCATCAGAACAATGCTTGTGAGACATGAATGTGGGAGAGCTGACAAGAATCATAGAAGCTGAGGAAAATTTCCTTGTCGTTCTGCAGAACAAGAAGCCTGAGTAACCTCCTGGGTGCACATCCTAGCTTTCTGCTGCTTCATTGCCCTGCAAATGAAGCGACATGATTAGCTTGGGATACTAACAAGGCTGTGTTTTGCTTAGACCTTTCATCTGCTGGATGAGCCCAGAGGTGAGGGAGGTAGATTTTCATTTCATTGCTTGAATCTCCCTTTAAAATATGGGCATTGCGATATTTCTTTGAGCTCACATTTGGGTCTTGCCAATTATGAGACAATATGAAGAATTAGTATTTAATTAACAAGTTATTTTATGCATATAATGTTCTCTCTATATATACATGTGCATATATATATATATATATGTATAATTTTATTTCTCCTTCAAGATAAAGTTTGATGGAAATCCTGATTTTTACCAGCCTAACAACAGGAGCAGGGAAGGAAGAGTACACTGCAAACACTCCTAATCCTACCAAGCTGGAAACAGAGCCAAATGGTAACATAGTTTACATCTAGGGTTTAAAGTAGAAAGGCTCATCCTAAAAGGTAGATGGTGTTGAAATTTAACTTCTCTAGTTCTTTGAATTTTGCTAACATAGCATTCATTGTCACAGGCGGGAACACTGCATGGGAATTACGGGAGGAAAGGCTACTTAAAGGCATACAGCTCACTTGTGTGTTTTCCTCTACAATACAAACCTAGACAGTAGTGGGGGTAGAAACTCCTAGGCCTTTGAGTCAGTTTGGGGTCAAGTGTGGGGATGATGTAACATCTCTGAAGCTTGTTGAAGATACAGTAATAAAGAAACTATAAAATGTAAGACACTAATAGGTAGAGTGAAGCTAAGCCTTAGCAAGCTTGCTACAGTGAGAGGCATTGTGTGGGAAAGGCAAGGGGTCCACCGGAGTCCAGGAGATAGCTAAGTTCTAGAAGGGAACACTCAAACAAGGGAAGTAAGCTTTAGTAGCAAAAGCCAGGTACTGCCAATTGTGACCTAAGCAGAGAAAGCATGACTCTTTTCCTCTGATCTGTTTGTACCTCCCATTGGATGAACTTGAGCTGAAGCCACTGGATGTGTGTGTGTGTGTGTGTGTGTGTGTGTGTGTGTGTGTGTGTGTGTGTGTGTGTATGTGCCTACCTTGGTTCAGTTGGGCCTGAACTTCATAGGGTGGGAAAGCCACTGACATCAGGCAAGCAAGGGTGCATCTATCTCTGCTCCTGACAACAGATGTGATATAACCAGCTGCTTTGAGCACTTGCCATGGTGGCTTCCCTGAGAAAGGCTGGATGTATAAACTATATTAAACCCTCCCTCCCCTAAATTGCTTTTGGTCAGAGTGTTGTGATAAGGTGATATAAAACAAGATAAGGACAGCCCTCAAATCAACCAAGTGGAGTAGTATTATGTGAAGAAAGCCTTTGTCTTTCATTCCTAAATCAATGGTCCTGGGACTTTTTATAATATCCGTCCTTCTCCTGGGAAGTATCTTCCACACCAACTGCTTAGCACAGTCCCAAACTGTTCTGTCTTGACGTTAGGACAGTCAACCATTGGAGAGCCTTCTTGGGCTTCCTATGTGCTGTGGTTCACTCTTCCCTTCACTGTCTGTTCCTTTCTGTCACATGGCATGGCTTCAGCATCCTCCCATCTGCTCACCAAGCTCATCATCAGATTACACTTTCAAGAGCTTGGCACTTCCTTCTCTGGCAAAGTAGATGGAGCTTGCCTCCCAGGATCTGCAGCAACAGGACACCTCGTATTTGCAGAGTACTCTACCGTACTAGTACTCTACCGTGCCCTGGGGAAGGCTCGCATGTGTGTGAACCTCTTCCAGACCAGACATTCTCTCTGGTGGGTAATTAAATAATGTAGACTTTTGCCTTCCAAGTGTATTCTTGGTTATCAGAGTCTTAGGGTGGGTTTGAGTCATCTTCTTTAGAAAATACTGTTCTATCCATAAAATCCTGTTGTTCCTTCGCATGTTTTTCTCCAATTATACTGTTAATTTTGGCTTTAGAGTTACCTACAGGAAACAAGATGTTAGTAAAATAAATGTGTAAAACAAGCCTTTTAAGAGTTGAATCACAACCACTTTCTTCCTCTGAGATGACTCAGCCACAGAATTGTTGTCTACCACACTCTATCAGAGCATTAAACACACACAACCAGACACTTCGAGAAGCCTTTTGCTTAAGAAATGTTGTTTTGCACAGCCATCCATCGAACTGAGTACAGGGTCCCCAGTGAAGGAGTTGGAGAAAGGGCCAATGGAGCTG
>NW_022196896.1:43609441-43631438 GCF_008632895.1 Mastomys coucha
AAAAAAAAGAAATGTTGTTTTGGAGGCTCTTCATTTTATAGTCCTTCCTTTTCTTCTCAAAGGGGAAACAGTTTGATATATTGTAGCTGTTCCTTAAAGATAAATTGCAGAAATTTATCACATTTTCCTGTGGCTTTTAAAATAGTCATCTTCTTAATAAAAAAAAACTGTCAGATTTATAAATCTAACTTTTCTTGAAAAAAAACTTGAAAAAAGGATAACTTAGGCAAATGAATGTAAAACTTCCTTTTCTCCATTATCTGGCCCTCTGATCCTTATACCCATCTGCAGCCAGCATCCAATGCGTCAGCTGATACACAAGAGAGCACATTTCCTGGGGGGTCTTCCTCTCTTCTTGAAAGAGGAATTGACAGGGTTTACATCAGCCTGCGTCACCCACAGATGTCTATCTATGGCATGGCATATGTCTTGATCGCTGGTGTTAGCTTTTTCTTGATCCTTTAGGGTTCCTTTCTCCTCCTAGGCAGTCCTCGTAAAGTCAAAGCCTGTGGAATGGACTCTTCAACATGGGAAAGGGAAACTAAGGTTAAAATTGAAGTTTCTTTCTACTTTTTCTACTGTCTTCTTTGTTTTCCAAGAAGTTTGCGGGTCATTAGGGCAACATGTGCAGCTCCAGCTGTTTATAGCACCTTGTCATGACTGTAACTCAGGGTACCAACACTTCAGGGAATGCTGTTAAAACAGGAAGTTACTACTCAAGGAAATCATTATCTTCAGGAGGACAGATCTATAGCCCAAACTGTTGAAAATGGCCAAGTGCCTGTTCTTCAGGGAAGCCAGCAGACGAAGAGTCCGAAGCTAAAACGGAGGCTTCCTATCTTTGCTCCCCTTATTTCAGAGAAGGCACTGACTGGAGTCAAACCAAGAGTCTCTGAGGTGAGCTGGTGTACAGTAGTTATGCCCACTAATCACTTTGGATTTTCAGTAAGACACTAAATGGTCACAAACACACTTTTCCTTGTCTCTACCTTGTCTGTGATCTAGTGGCCTGTGTCATAATGGCTTTCCATGCTATTATGCCTTTTTTCGTTGATTCATTTGAAGTGGGGAGAGTCTGAAAGTCAGGTAAAGATCTTGATTAAAGGCAACTGGTGCCTCTTAAAAATATACTCCTAAACTTTGTCCACTACAGCATGTGAATCTTGGTTTCCATGACAAAAGATGGATCCACTGAGCAGCCTGTGAGGGCTCTCTGCACTAAGGTTGAGGATATGGAAATGGATTTCAGATTCAGTCACAGACTCACTTGCAGAGTAAAATGGGGACATTTTATTTCACAGAACCTTGAGAACAGAAACAATAAAATAATGGTTTAGGAGTAAATGATTATGTTGGCCATGTGACAAGGTCTAGACAGGACTTGTAGAAAGTTTGAAGGACTTACTTGTTGACTGACATGTAGAACAGAAATTCTGGAGGGCATGATATGCACATTTGCTTTGTAGACACTAATAAGATGTGGCACACAGTAGGTATATTTATTGAGGTAGGCCTGGTGATGCAGACTTATAGTTTAAGATATTCAAGAAGCTAAGGCCGGAAGATGGCAAATTCTAGATCAGTTTACATTAGAGAATGGCTTCAGGGTCACCATGAACAACTTAGTGAGACACTATCTAAAAGAAAAACAAACAAAACATGTGAAGGGCTGGGGAGATAGCTCAGTGAAAGAGCTGTTGCCTAGCATGATGGGGAGACCTGGTTTCATCCCAAAGTAACACAGACACACACACACACACACACACACACACACAGGAGCACAATATCTGAGCTTGTTTACTAAACAGATGAATAACAAACTTAGTATCTGATTCCAAGCGACTTTAGGTAAATAGTTACAGGAAAGAGAAAGAGAAGGTAAGAATGAATAAGAGAAAACCTCCCATTCAACTGTTTCTCCAAGGTCAGCAGAGCAAGAATACAAAGTGGAGGCGAAGTACAGGCTCTCCCAGGGTTCTTCCACTGCGACTTTGAGGTAATAAGGCTTCCTTTCAAAGCAAAGTATGACGCTGTGAAAACACTACGTTTGATGTGGAAGTCTTTTAACATCAGTTTAAAAGGGGGGGGATTTTTGTTATTCAAACAAGGAAATGGTTTTAGATTTCTTAGAATATTTTTAGAATTTAAAAGAATTTCCTATGCATGAATAAAATGAGATTCCCATCAAAAGCCTTTTGAGCAAAACTCTATACTTCTCTCTATAAAGCAAAACAAATATTTTTCAGAGTAATATTCTCTTACACAAAAGATTCTCACAAATCATTAGAGCATTCTGTGTGAGTAAAGTAAAATTGAAAATTATTCAGTAAAATATTTTTCTTTCATTTTTATTGCAACTGTGAATAGAAAGCATTAAAGAGGGTGGCTAGCCATACAGATGAAAATCAGCCTGCCAAGCATAAAGAAAAGAGAGAAAACCTTTTAGTGTTTTGGTCACAAACTTTGACAATGATAAATCACTTTTCAACAGCTGCAGACAGCTGTTAAAGTCTGGAGCCTACAATGCTTAATTGGGGAAGTGTGTTAAAAAGTTAAGGGGCCAGCATCCGGTTAGGTTATGTGAAGCTATTTCTCAGCAGACTCATAATGACACATTCCAAGCTTTGGAAAAGAACATGTCACTTTGTGCATGCTTTGTGTGCATAGAAGCACCTACACATGTACACATACAGACATCTGAAACAAAGGGCAGATTGTAATTAAGGCATTCCAACTCATCCTTAGTAACAGGATTTAGGGATGTTTTCTCTCATATACCTGAACTGGTAACTCCTAAATATCTTAATGAGGTCTTTATTGAACCAAATGAAGTTACCCAAATTCATGTTATTTAGTGATGATTCCCAAGCCTTGCCCAAGCCAGAAAAAAAATGCAGAAATGTTCATATTAAGTTGGTTAGTGCTATTTGTTTTTTTAATTTCTTGCAATATTTAGGCAGTGAAATGTTCTGCTAGGTTTAGGGATTTCTTGGTCCCAAATCTGTCTTCATCAGGATATTTCAAATTAGTATTTAGACACATTTTTAAGACTAAAAATTGCTAACATTGTGTCCATTTTGAGTAGCCTTTGTTGGTTGAATGTGCTGCCTCTCACCCCAGTGTATTTTTCAGTAGTGTGTTACTCTACAATAAAGATGTGTTTATATTCTGCTGGGTTCTGCAAGCACCGGGCTGATGGTTCTACTTTATTTTTGCAATGGGTACTAAGTGAAGTTAAACATCATATATCTAAGTGAGGTGGGACATTTCCCATTGAGTAACTGCCAATAGGTCATTTCTCCTCTGTAAACCTTGTGACATTCAGGAAAGGGAGTAGTTCTGTTTCTCACTCCACAGCAAAGGTGATGTCTGGGGATTGTTTGCTGAGTAATTTGCTGTTGCACAATTCATCATTTTTATTGGTAATAAGGCAGATGTCACCAACAGAAAAGCTGGCCCAAAGCTGGCTCTGAGATTTCTCTTTAGACATTATGCTTCCAATCAGGCAGAAAATTGTCATCAGTGATGGCAGATTGAAAGATCAAGTTGCGGCATCCAAGGATTCTTTATGACTTTCCCAGCTCTGCAGAGTGGGTGGTGGAAAGCAGCCTCCTGCCTCCAGTGCATCTGGAAATACTGTTCCTGTTTGCTAATGGCTAGAATGTTGGGAGGAAAGGACTTTAAGAATATATAACATGAAGCTGTATTTCATGACTGGATAGGTTGGGATAATGGATAGGAAAACCACAAAATTTACCTATAGATAACTAAGAGGTCTTCATCCAAAATGTTCTCTTTGAAGCATTTCGGTCAAGATAGATGGGTAGCCTTTAGTTAGGGCTCATTATTGCTAATTTTCATTAGGAACAAGTTGCTCATATGTACCCAGGCAGGTCCCTTTGAATGGGCTAAACAATGACCATAGTATGTTTTATACTGAAGAGCTTGGAAATGATGCTAACTTCCTTCAAATCTGAATGAAATTAGTATTAATCTCTTATACATTTTTGCCTTTGATCATCAATACATACTTAAAGACTTTTATAGTGCTGCTCATATAAGGAAGAGCTTTAGAGAGGGATTATGAATTCATGTACTTATCACAGGAGTGGGAAAAAGTTCTCATGAAGGTATACTGGGCCATACATTTTTTGGTTGCCTGTTTACAGTGTGAATATGTATTTGTAAAGCTACTGCTAACTAACTACTATAGAAAGAATCACCCTAACACAAGAGACCTGCCAAAATGGAGAGTTTATTGTCCACATCACAGCCCTAGGTGAGCTATTCTTGGCCAGGTAATTTTGACCCCAAGTAGTGGCTCAGAACTCAGGTTATTTTCAATTTGTGGCTCTCAGAGTAGCCGTAGGGGAGGCTATATCCATTGAAAATGGGAGGAAAAGTTAGTGTTTGGGATATCCAACCCATTCACCCAATGCCTTTGGACAGACCTCAATCACACCGGTTGCTCTCCAGGCAAAGGATACTGGGAAATATACTACCCGACTAGGCAGCTGCTTCTCACCAACAGCATTCTATTAAGGAAAATTTCACACCAAGCAGGATATTTCTGTGGACAGCTAGCCATTTTTGATTAAGTCTCTTCACCACCACCTTCTCTCCACCCTACACTTGTTTATTTGTTTTAATAGTTATAAGTAGGACAGACTTATAGTAAATAAACTTACTATATATATAGTAAAAAACTTACTTTTTGCAGCCTGCCAGAAGTTTTCAAGAAATAGTTCTTTCACTTCTAAGGAAGCCAACTTACTAATGACAAAAGACTGAATACTAAAATGAGCTCAGGTAATAAACATTACCAGATACCCCTGTTGTTCTGTGCGCTATGACCCAGCAGCAAGCCTGGGAGATCACAGCTAGCCCCTCCATCCTTCTCAGTGATTAAACAGCAAGCACAGAGTACACACCAACTAAATATCTGGGTGTCTATCTATATCTGTGTGCAAGACAGAGCAACTGTGGCACTAAGAACCTGGCCTGGGTTCCTGCTAAGTCTGCTTCCAAGAATAAATCAGGTTAATTAAGGTTAAGATGGTTCTTAAATATAAGCATATGAAAAAGTATAGTGTGTTCCAATCTGTATTTAAAAGTTATCATGAGTATACATTTACACCAGGAGGCTACAACAACAAGGAGGAAGGTTAGCAAAATAAAAGCAGTACATTTTTATTCCATAGTTGACATAGTAAATAAGGCAAAGATAATGTATGACAAATATATTACAAAGATGCTTTTAAATAGTAACTTGTGAAAGCAACAATACTTATAATGTGTCCAGTGTATAATAAATCATTTAAAACTTAATCACACTACTTGCACAACATTAAAGCAAACAGTTCAAGAAAGTAAAATATAGCTGTGGCAAGAAAGAGGAAAGGACGTCATTGAGTCTAAAGTGTCAGATGTGGAAGAGGGGAGAGGTAAGACAGAGGAAGTGGCAAGCCATAGCAAAAAGGTATTAGTGCTTTTATTCATTAATATAAATGAAACGTATTTTAAAATACCATAGAAATACAAACAGGGACTCGCTGAGATCGCTCAGTGTGTAAAGGTGGCTACTGCCAACTGAACAATCTGAATTCAATCCCTGGGCCCTGCACGGTGGAAAAAGAACCACATTCCAAAAGTTGTCTGATTTCCATATGCTTGACATGACCTGTGTGCCCCCCCATGACCCATACACACATACATGCACATATACATACATACATGCATACATACATATAGATAATTGTATAAATGAATAAATATGATGTTTCTATTGCTACAATGAAACACCAGGGCTGAAAAGCAAGTTGGGGAGGAAAGGGTTTATTTGACTCATTCCTCCAGATCATACTCCATTATTGGGGGAAATCAGGACAGGAACTCAAGAGGGCAGGAACTTGGAAGCAAGAGCTGATGCAGAGGCCATGGAGAGATGTTGCTTACTGGCTTGCTTCACATGACTTGATCAGCCTGCTTTCTTAGAGAACCCAGGATCACCAGCCTAGGGATGGCAACCACCCACCAAGAACTGGGCCCTCCCCCATTGATCACTAATTGAGAAAATAACTTATAGCTGGATTTCAGGGAGGCATTTCCTCAAATAAGGCTCCTTCCTCTCTGATGAGGCTAGCTTGTGTCAAGTTGACACAAAATCCACCAATACATAAGGTAATCTTTAAAAAACAAGTAGAACCTAATTTATGCTGGCAATAACTGGACTAAATGTGGGTTAAAAGAAATCAACCAAAGTCATTGGAAAAAACATTTGGCAGAGTTAAAGAAGAACTAACATTGCATAGCTTGAAATCCAAGAAAACTTCCTTTCAGAACAAGAAAAATAGAAGGGGAAAAGTGAAATCAACTCGCACTCACAGACATTGAGGGTCTACAATACCCAAAGACAGATCTAGCTGTGTTGCCTGCTTGCAAAAGGAAGAGCCAGCACTGAAGGTTACTGAGGCAAAGGATGGCCAGTCCTCACCAGTCTGAGCTATACAGTGTGATCCTCGAAAAGCTGGAAGCAAGAGGGAACAGTGCCACCATAATAATGACAGCAGCAGCAGCAGCTCAGTCAAGAATGCTCTTGAGGACTTGGTTTGTTGTGCTCATGAAGAAGAGCAGGAAAGTCTTGTCACACTCCTGCCTCAGAGTGTCCTTAGCCACAGATCGGCACCAAATGATCTATGCTGCTCTCTAGAAGCCAAACCTCTGTCCACGTTGACTATCTTTCCTCTAAAACGCTCATGAGCAGAACAGTTTTTAATTTCACATACATTTGTATTTTAAAGTATTTGAACCTACATAATGGGCCATCTAGGATATGAGACTCCAGTCTAAAAATGAAATTCATGTTTTACATGTAACTTTGCACTTCACCAGAAATCATTTCAAGTGACTTCGACTTGCACCTCTTACGTGGAGCCAGGTATAGGTTTGTCCACTTACTATCTCATGAAGGTGTTCAGAATGTGTCAAGGACTTTCGGATTAGGGGTGCTCAACCAGACTTTGGTTTCTTAGCTGCCTTGCTTCTCCTCATCCTCTGGACTATAACTTAAAGCTTGGTAGAGCCATGTGTTTAGTATCTATCTTCCCCACTAGACTGAGTGCTGAGTAAGGATTTTGGCTGGGCTTTTATTATGTTTTCAGAGTCAAACATGGTCTCTGGTATGTAATAGACTCTGAACAATTTGTGAAGGTGATCATGTGTGGGCAGGGCAGGGGCAAACATGTACACATGTATACCAGTGCATGGACCCATGTATGAATGAACATAGAGTCCAGAGGAGGACACCAAGCATCTGTCTGTTTTGCTCTTCATCTTATTGCTGTGTGACAGAGTGTCTCACTAAATTGGAAGCTTGCCATTTTGGCAGGACTGATTGGCCTAATTGATCAGGAACTTACATGTCTCTGTCCCCAGTGCTGGTGTTCCAGACACACATAGCTGTGCCAAGCTTTCATATGCTGGGATCTAGGGATTTGAACTCAAGTCTTCACACCTGCATAGCAAATGTTCCTACTTACCAAACCATCTCTTCAGCCCCCTATGAGTTGTTTCTTAGCAAAGGAGTGATGTAAGTGTTTGAAGAATTTCTTAACTACCTTTTTTAGACCTTCATTTTCTCTACGATCCATGTGTCTTCACCTGTGACTTCTGGTGTCTTTCTAGGGAGAGAATTTCTTGCTTTGCCAGATTAAGCCAGCTCTGCCTTTTCTATATTCTCCCAGCTCATGATCTTTTGCTGTGCTTGTCCACAGTTCAGTTGTTTCTGGATTTATTCACTTACTCTTTGTTCTTGCAGTAGTCTGTAAGCTGTATGGGAATAATTAATGTTACTGTTTTTACTTGGCCGAGTGATCACTATGTTTGGTTGCTAATTAATGGAGTTGATCAAGATATATTTGATTAAAAAAGTATTCTGGAGGAATAGGTAAATGAATATATGGATTAAAAGAGGTCTTTAAAAATTGTTATGGTAATGAAAAATGGCAAACAGCAGGATGAAACAATATAAAAACAATCTTCTGTCCAGAAGATTGGCCGCAGTTTAAAGCCCAGTATGACCTGCATCTGAAGGTTCCTCCTGGTTACCTAGCAGCTGGGAGGGAAGAAGACAGCTGCTGTTTTATTTCTGTCTGGGCAACAGAGAGAGACTTTGTCTCAACAAAGTTAAAAAGAGACCAGAAAAAAGAAAAAAAGAAAAAAGGATCCCAATTCTCAGATGCACTAGCTGTGTTAGAGGAGCGGCTCACACACTCTGAAACCGTTAAGGACTTGGTGCACACAGAGAAGGAATGTGAATCAGAAAAGGAAACAAGGGCTTGAAGATTAATTTGAAAAGAACATGTTCAGTGCACCAGTGCAACCGAATTTCAAGAAATGGACCCAGGCAGTGGCACTCTTCCTATTCACAAAACGATTTCTACTGTGAGACTCAGGGAGTAGTTTCCATGCTGCCCATCAGGAAAGCAATCATGAGAGCACTGGGTCTTCCATTAAAGAGAGTAAGTGCTTGAGGCAGAGTGTTTCCAGCCATGGACTAGCATGGCACTCTGTGTCCTTGTGAAAAAGTCTATGAGGTCATGTCTTTTTACTAGGGTGGAATGGCACAAGGACGTCACTAGACTACTTCTAGGACAAAGACTTTGTGCTTTTGCAAGTACTTTCAACCCTCATGCTGAGTAACACAGAGAACTGGGTGTTAAATGTGTATTCAATGGAAATCTTCCATTTATTTCCTGTGGGTTTTCTCTGCACTCAAGCATGTGATCTGCTTACCCTATAAAGCCTCACCAGAAACTTCATGCTAAAGGAGAAATACTTTTCCAGAGTATGATTGGTAATATAGATGCTATCATTTCCCATAAGCATCCAAAGGGGACTTCTGCTTTTTCATTTGGGCTAAGGAATTATAAATCATATATCTAATGGAAAATTCATTCTATAAAACCAGAAACAGACTACAGTTGGTTAAGTTCCTGAGAGGAGAAAATAATTCTAGTTGAATATTAGAGTCTGAGGACTGGGACGCTGCTGTCCTTGTCCTGAAACCTTCAGTTCTCTTCAGTGACCTGGTTATGATGGAGTGTGGAACTGCCGTTTGATGAACTGGATCACTTCATCCATTCCGCATTGCCAGAAATTGGCTATGCTTCTGCTGTTAAGCACGCCACCTCTTAGGCAGTGTGCCATGAGATGTTCAAATAGGAAATTTACTTTCATAATATCCAAAAACTCAACTTTTTAATTGATTTACTACAACAAAAATGGACTTGGCAAACTTTTGTCCATATTTATTGCATACTAGTAATACAATCAGCTCTTGGGGCAGAATATAATCTAGCCAGTATGAATAGCATTGGCTCACACAACCTAATCTTATAGGAGAGCCATATAGAAGACTCATTTTCTATATTTTCTTTATGAGAGGCAAATAAGTCATAATTACTTCTGGAGATTTATAACGAATGGTTTGGATATTATTTGGCATATAGAAAAATCTCACAAACATTTGTTACATAATTAAATGTTTACATTATTTATCTTAAACACGATAAGAAATACCAAAATACCTCTAGACTGGTATGGCCATATGTGTTTGCTCACATAGTTTTATTAGCATACCACAGATATTTGTATGTATATATACAGAATTATACACATCACAAAATCTACTAATAAATAAGTTAAATGAAAGCAATAAAATAAGTATAATGGACTGCACAATAATCCCCATGTCTCAGTGAATGGAGGACATACCATCTGGGCATTTTATATAGTTCTGCCTGGGCAGCATTACTTCAACTTACAATAGCATTGAACTGTCTTAAGGCCAAGAAGTAATTGATTTGTTAAGATCACATAAATTGTATCAATATGTCAATCAATGTAAGTCACTGGTTACTGTCTGCTTCTAAGTTTCAGACTGTTCTCCTTCTTTCAAAGCTGTAGCAATTAGCACAGTGCAGAGAAATGGACTAAAAGAGCCTTTGGAATAGAGCCAACTGCTCCCACCTCCATTTACTCTGAAATAGAAGTCAATGTACCCAAACAAAGAGAGATTGTTACCCACCGAGTTTTCAACACTGTGTTAGGTGCTAGGGGTAAAAAGATCAACTCCTCAGAAACTCACCATGAACTGAGGAAGGAGGCACATGAGTAGATAAGACAGGAGTTTGTCCTGAGACAATGGGGTCCAAACCAGGGAATTCCAGCAGAAAACGAGAAAAGTGTATGCCATATGCACACAGCAAGCACCTTATAGAGATTTTCAAGGCTTTATCATCAAATATTGTCAAATAACACACCCTTAGTACTCGGTTTACTAAATAACATTCTATCAGTTAGCCTTTTATTGTGAGTAAAGATTTTGAATTAATTTTTCTACTAAAATTATCTATGCTTAGATGGACTGGTAACAGCTAGTTTAAATGTTGTCTAGCAAAAACATCATGAACTTGGCTTTCTGATTTCTAAGATACATTAGAGAAATAAAGAAGTCAGTAGGAAGGAGTGTCAGCTCATCTTTTTGACACAGGAATTTGCATAGCAGAGGTCTGTCTTAAGCAACTGAAAGGTTATTTTCAGAAATAGATAAATGCCTTTGATTGTCTGAACCTTAGAGGTATCAAGCCCTAGAACCAATGACATGGCCCCAGCAGTATGAAAATAAGGTTGTTCTCATGTTATCAGAAAAGACGGCTCACTTATGTAGTTTATAAATGAAAAGTACATTTGCATAATTTTCTCCTTTGGGGGAAATAAAATGTTCTTCTATTAAGTTAACAAAGTTGCTTCTTATGCTCTATGTGAGGAGCAGGGAGGGAAGAAAAACATAAAAGGAAAACAATTTTTTATCCTTATGCTTTTAGTGGGGGAGACATCCCAGGGGCTCATACACATGGAAGATCCTGGGAATAACAGGCTGTTTACTTCAAGCCCTCGGCTCTCACCCCTGCATTCCTCCCTCAACCAACGCCAAGTGCCTTTTCATTCAACACCTTCCATAGAAAATGAGCTTTTTTTTTTTTTTTTTTTTTTTTTTTTTGTCTAAAACTGTCTAGACAGATAGTGTATGATTTGGAGGCAGTGGCACAGCTCCACATTATGATTTTTTAGCATCATAGTTAGGGTTGTATTAACTAAATGCATGGCAGATCTCATTTGAAGAGATCAATAATATGTATAGTGTATGTCTCTTTCTTTTGATGTTTGGTTGTCCAAAATCTGTGGTACCTGAACATTATCAATGTCATGTTTTTGTGTTTCTGTCAAAGATCTCCATTTTTAACAAGGGCACCCCATCAAGTTGTATTTTCAAAGAGAGTAACAGAGCTCCCTTCCTTCAGCCCAGCAGATATCCAAGAGAACCCTATAAACTCCTGGCAACACAAATCCAGTCCTGGGCCCTCTCAACTGGGGAATGAAACAACCCAGGACTCAGAAGTGACTCTTTTCTCTTTATTTGACTGTTGTTTACATGCTTTGGACTGCACAGGTGTTAGTGTGCTCTGGTGTGGGAGTTGCTATTTACTTATATTATATTAATACACTAGTGTCTTTATTGATGTGCATAATAGAATGTGTGGCATGTATTGGTGTATGCTTATGTGGACTATTCTCCTTACCATGTATGCTCATATGCGTGTTAGTTTGCATGTATTAGTATGAGTACTGCTGCATGTTGTAGTGGATATGTGCTGGTTTTGGTCGTGTAGGCATCACACTATTCATGCTGCTTTGTGTTTTAATGCCCCTGACAATGTCTTTGCATTAGTCTGAGTATTGCTCTGTATGCTGAGGGTTTATTAGTACATATGCTTGGTGTTTATTGGTTGTCTGTTTTAATTCATGTGCTTTATATTGGTATGTAAGGTGTATCTGTGTATATGTGTATATCAGTGTACACATGTTTGTCTGTGTCACAAACACAAGGATAAACTATCAAGTAGAAATGGCCATCTTTTTTTTCTTTTTTCTTTTTTTAATTTTAAAGTCCTTTTTTTATTAGATGTTTTCTTTATTTATATTTTAAATGATATCCCGTTTCCTGGTTTCCCCTCTGGAAAAAAGCCCCTATTCCCTCCCCCTCCCCCTGCTCACCAACCACCTTCTTCCTGGCCCTGGCATTCCCCTACATTGGGGCATAGAGACTTCACAGGACCAAGGGCTCTATGAACGTAGTGGAGCATGTGTCCTTATTACACATTGGAGCATTCTTCTGGGTATATGCCCAGAAGTGGTATAGATGGGTCTTCTGGTAGTACTATGTAGAATTTTCTGAGGAACTGCCAAACTGATTTCCAGAGTGGTTATAACAGCTTGCAATCCCACCAGCAATGAAGGAGTGTTCCTCTTTCTCCACAACCTCTCCAGCATCTGCTATCACCTGAACTTTTTATCTTAGCCATTCTGACTGGTGTGAGGTGGAATCTCAGGGTTGTTTTGATTTGCATTTCCCTAATGACTAAGGATGTTGAACATTTCTTTAGGTGCTTCTCAGTCATTCAGTGTTCATCAATTGAGAATTCTTTGTTTAGCTCTCTACCCCATTTTTAATAGGGTTATTTGGTTCTCTGGAGTCTAACTTCTTGAGTTCTTTGTATATATTGGATATTAGCCCTCTATCAGATGTAGGATTGGTAAAGATCTTTTCCTAATCTGTTGGTTGCAGTTTTGTCCTATTGACAGTGCCCTTTACCTTACAGAAGCTTGGCAAGTTTATGAAGCCCCATTTGTCAATTCTTGATCTCAGAGCAGAAGCTATTGGTGTTCTCTTCAGGAAATTTTCCCCTGTGCCCATGTGCTCGAGGTTCTTTCCCACTTTCTTTTCCATTAGTTTCAGTTTATCTGGTTTTATGTGGCAGTCTTTGATCTACTTGGAGTTGAGCTTTGTACAAGGAGATAGGAATGGATCTATTTGCATTCTTCTACATGCGAACTGCCAGTTGAGCCAGCACCATTTGTTGAAAATACTGTCTGTTTTTCCATTGGATGGTTTTAGCTCTTTTGTCAAAGATCTAGTCACCATAGGTGTGTGGGTTCATTTCTGGGTCTTTAATTCTATTCCATTGATCTACCTGCCTGTCACTGTAGCAATACCATGCAGTTTTTATCACAGTTGCTCTGTAGTACAGCTTAAGGTCAGAGATGGTGATTCCACCAGAGGTTCTTTTATTGTTGAGAATAGTTTTCCCTATCCTGGGTTTTTTGTTATTCTAGATGAATTTGCAAATTGCTCTTTCTAACTCTGTGAAGAATTGAGTTGGAATTTTGATGGGGATTGCATTAAATCTGTAGATTGCTTTTGGCAAGATGGCCATTTTTATTATATCAATCCTGCCAATCCATGAGCGTGGGAGATCTTTCCATCTTCTTCGATTTCTTTCTTCAGAGACTTGAAGTTCTTGTCATAAAGATCTTTCACTTGCTTCGTTAGAGTCACACCAATGTATTTTATAGTATTTGAAACTATTGTGAAGGGTGGTATTTTCCTAATTTCCTTCTCAGCCTGTTTATCCTTTGTGTAGAAGAAGGCCTCTGATTTGCTTGAGTTAATTTTATATCCAACTACTTTGCTGAAATTGTTTATCAGGTTTAGGAGCTCTCTGGTGGAATTTTTGGGGTCACTTAAGTATACTACCATATCATCTGCAAATAGTGATACTTTGACTTCTTCCTTTCCAATTTGTATCCCTTTGATCTCCTTTTGTTGTCTAATTGCTCTGGCTAGGACTTCAAGTACAATATTGAATAGGTAGGGAGAGAGTGGGCGGCCTTGTCTAGTCTCTCATTTTAGTGGGATTGCTTCAGGTGTCTCTCCATTTAGTTTGATGTTGGCTACAGGTTTGCTGTATATTGTTTTTACTATGTTTAGGTATAGGCCTTGAATTCCTGATCTTTCCAAGACTTTTATCATTCAGGGGTGTTGGATTTTGTCAAATACTCTCTCAGCATCTAATTTTTTTCTTTGAGTTTGTTTTTATAGTGAATCTATATGTTGATGGAATTCTGAATGTTGAACCATCCCTGCATCCCTGGAATGAAGCCTACTTGATCATGATGGATGATCGTTTTGATGTGTTCTTGGATTCAGTTTGCAAGGATTTTATTGAGTATTTGTGCATCGTTATTCATAAGGGAAATTGGTCTGAAGTTTTCTTTCTTTGTTAGGTCTTTGTGTGGTTTAGGTATCATAGTAATTGTGGCTTCACAGAATAAATTGGGTAGAATACTGGACGTCTTGATAAATATATTAACAAAAGAAAGTTCTGTATGTCCACTCTAGCCCACACGGATGCTGGCTGGATCTCTAAAGACCCAGAGCAAATATCAAGTTGGGAAAGGGACAGTACATGGAGTGAGAGAGTGAGAGTCCAGTGAGGAGGAAGTAGGACCTAGAGAGGAAGAGGGAAGAGAGAAAAAAAGAGTAAGAAAAGCAGACAATGGAAGGAATAAAGGAGGAAATATGGGGTGAGGGTGTGGTAGCTACCAAGAAGATAACTGGTAGAGGAGAGCGGGGCAGCAGAACCAACGGGGGTAGGCCTGGTTGCCCTATAGGAAGCATCACCACAGTGAGGAAAAATGCTGTAAAGGTCAAGTTCAACCACACAGGCTGAAATCCATCTAACCTTCCATCTGTTTCTCTCTCTCTCTCTCTCTCTCTCTCTCTCTCTCTCTCTGGTCCATTAATGGCCAAACTGATGAAGGACAGTACATAGGCTAAGGCCCCTAAAAGCTTCTACGTTGTCTGGTGATTTGTGGGAGTTGACAACATCCTCCTGTCAGCACAGCAACCCCCCCAAAAATAACAAGGAGAGCTGCTGGGCCCTGGGGGTTAATTATGTATGGGAGGGAGACAGAGTCAGGGAGGGGAAGAGAATCATAATCTTCCTATGGATTGAATGCCACGGTAGCTGTGGGGTAGTTTGTCTTACTTCCATACTAGGATTGCAGAGAAGGCATGTTCTAGGGATGAATGCTAGTTCTTAGCTGCGAGTTCACGAGGGTAGCAAATCTATGCGAGGTTCTTACCTTGCAGAATAAAATAATCACCATTTAAAGATAGGGGACACCTTAAAGTATTAAATAAGGAGTGTATTTGCAAGGCTGAATGTTCACTCAGGACATGGAAGGTGGCTTAGAGTTAAATCACAAGTAGAGTAATTAACACGCCAAGTGTGGAAGGATCTTCCAGAGTCAAAACAAAATACAAAGACTTCAGAAACACACTGTCCCTCAGACTCTCCCACTTCCTGCCCAGCACAGTCCATCAACTCTCCTCAGCAGTCACTAACTGGCTATTTGTCTGTTTCCACACTACTGCATCACAAAGCAGCAGCCCACTTGCCTTGAAAAGATAATATCTCACACATATGGGCCTGCCTTTGATCTCTGTGGTCGAGCTAAGGGTCAAAGGCCCGTCTTCTCCAGACCCTCACTTCAAATGATTCCTTTCATTTATTGAGAAACTAAACATTAAAAGGGCAATGGAGGGAAGAAAAAAAAAGCCATTGATTTAATAGCAGTTGATGTGTTCGTCCCATTTGGGGTTGGGTTTTATTCTCTTCGGGTCATATCTAATTGCTGTTGCTCCTGGGTCCCCTGTCCTCCTGCTCCATAACTTGTTTGTTTTGCAGCCCTCAAACAAATTGGCACTCCAAGAGATCATCTCCCCTGCAACTCACCAAGGCCTTCTTGCCTTTCTAAGAGGTAACATTAAAGACTTTATTTACTGTCTCTTATGGGCAGCGTGGAAATCAGAAAGCCCAGTGATAAGGTAAGTGCTACTAACTTAGTTTTGAGCTGTGTACATGGATGGAAAATATTTTATAATATTTTTCTCCTTCATGAATTAATTAAAGAAAAAAATCTTAGCCTAAGGAAAGGTTTCAGATTTAAAAGCACAAATTCCATTGTAAGCCACAATGGATGGTCTGGCAAGAGCATCCATTCCTCAGAACTCCTCACATGTTAAAGCCCACTGTGTAATCAAGGGGATGTCCACATGGTGAACTGGACCCTAGAAAGTGTGAGCGTAGTGTGTAAGCCCAAGATGCAGGTATCATTATTGTTGTTATTAAAATGAAAGGCAGTTAATCAGGGTCATACACACACATAGGTAAAGATTGTTTGATTTCTATGAAATTAGTGAGTGTTTTGGATGAGTTTTAAGAAGAATGTTTTCTATTTGTTTTTACCATAGCAAAGATAAATATTTGAAATGATAAGTTGCTTCTAATTTGATCAATATACAACATACGTATTTGCTAAGGTAACATATAATATATGTGTTTTTTCATAGAAATTCAGAATAACTTTAATTTAAAATTTAAAAGCACAAAAATATGCTAATAAAAAGAGAAGTGGAAGATATTATCTAAGGATGAATATTGTTAATGAAAATAGTGGAAAATTATTTATTTTTTATGTCTTAAAAATATCAGGAAACTCTCTCCCAGTACCTAGCTTTCCCAGTGCTGCGGTACTGTGGATGGGGAGGAAGGCATCAATGACCTTCCCCAGTCTAGGCCCTTCTTGCTATAATACTGACTTGGCAGATAAGGTTCAGAAAGATGGACCTGCCATCAATTCAACAATGTCAAGCCTGAAATCAGTCACTCTCATGATTGTATTGAGCCCTGCTCCAGAGAAGGAATCTTACATGTGGTAACTATAAACATGGTCAGAACCATGCCTGGGGAGGTCAGGCCTAGGGGGAGAGCATTGCTGTTGCTCAATGCTCATATTTTCAAACTGTTTCTGAATATTTATACTTATATTTGTAGATTTGTGCTTCTCCTAAATAAAATAAATCTTAAAAAAAGAAGAAAACAATACTATATAAAACAAAATATAGGCCAGGTAGTAGTGGCACATGCCTTTAATCCCAGCACTTGGGAAGCAGAGGCAGGTAGATTTCTGAGTTCCAGGCCAGCCTGGTCTACAGAGTGAGTTCCAGGACAGCCAAGGCTACACAGAGAAACCCTGTCTCCAACCACCCCCCGAAAAAAAAAAAACCAACCAACCAACCAACCAACCAACCAAAAAAAACCCAGAATCTAAAAATAGAAGGCAAAGGGACTGTGATGATAGCTCAGGGGTAGAGCGCTTGCCTAGACCATATGCAAGGCCTTGTGTGTTCAGTTGAAGTTTCCGGGCAGTGGTGGTGAATGCCTTTAATCCCAGCACTTGGAGGTAAAGGCAGGTGGATTTCTGAGTTTGAAGTCAGCCTGGTCTACAGAGTGAGTTCCAGGACAGCCAGGGCTACACACACACACACACACACACACACACACACATCTTTGTAAATAGCCACGCATGGTTTAATTCCTCCTCCTCCCCTTTCTGGGTCTTTGGTTTAGGGCTTTTTTCTATCCCACTTTCTCCTCCCCAGTGTTGGTGACCCAAAAACCACCTAGAGTTTGCACTTTCTATCCATTTCTCTACCACAGTATTGTGCTTCTTTGGTTATTGTGATGAAATGTCACAACCAAGGCAATTTAGAGAAGAAAGACTTTCTTTAGACTGTGGTTCTAGAGGGAAAGAGCCCATTATATTGGGAGAAATGGAAGAAGACAGGCAGGGCAGCTGGAGCAGGAAGCTAAGGGTTCACATCCTGAACCAAAAGCACAAATCAGAACAAGAGAACTAGAATTGGTAGAAGTCTTCTAATTCTCAAAGCTCCTACTTTGAAGATCGAAGGACCTACTTCCTTCAGTGAATCCATACCTCCTAAACTTCCCCAAGCAGCTCCACCAGCTGTGGGTCAGTAGTTTAAATATCCGAGTTTCTCGGGGACATTCTCACTCTAACCATTATAGCCACTAAGCTAAATCGCTAGCACCACTCATTTCTTAATGGTGTCTGGATACATTCTGCATCATAAAGCAATTTGACCATGTTCAAGCATCATAGGGCACACTAACAGAAACCTATATGATACGTAAGCCACTCATTTAAGATGGTCTTTGATGCAGACCATGGACTCAGTCAACAGAACCCATGGGAAGCTGCTGCCTAAGTAACTTGTCATGCTGTTCTGCAGCAAATGTCTTCCTTGTAGGCAGAAGGAGTTAGGCTTAGAGGATGATACATGTACAAAGGTAAATATACGATACATGTACAAAGGTAAATATACCAGTCACAACCACTTTCAATCAGCATCAGGCATTCCACACTGTGCATAACTAATTGCTACACATTTCTATGACTTGCAGGTGGATTAATCACAGAAGCACCATGACAAACATAGGAGAATCTGTTGTGCTATGGTGTTAAGATGGCTACAATGACAGTAAGCTAAAAGAACACTACAGTCCAGTACAGTCTTATGGAGCCACCACCAAGTACACAGTTCATCACTAAACACAATGTTATTACAAAGTATGTGACTGTATCAAATTGTAACAACTTAGAAAATGACTCTTGTGCCTCCATAGGGGTAGATCTGTTGAGTGTCATTTGTGGCTCCCAGAGACAAATCAGTCATGTAACTCAAGGAAGACTTCTGTACCTCATACAGGTGTGCACAGGCAGGTGAACCATCATTTATTGTAGAGTGGCTCGCCTAGGAGACTTGGGTATGAAGAAGGCAGAAATGAGATCTCTGCACATTGTGTTGCTCACTACTGAAACAAAAACAAACAACAACAAAAATCCATAGGAAGTCAGCCCTGAGGAGAAGCTTCATACTTGTAGTGTGATATACAAGACACTGTCTTTTGTAGACAAAGCTGTGCTCAATTATCCGTTGTTAATAAGATACAGAGACATAATCAGTTGGATATAGACTTGAAGCCAGGTAGCCTTGGTTGAAATATTGGATTAGTTTCTTATTTGCTGAAGCTTTGGGGAATTTAATTAATGTCTCAGGACTTCTATTCCCTTAATTGACTCCCCAGTTACCATCTGGGTGAGGATTCTATGACCCACTGTGATACTGAGAGGACTGCTGGGCAAAAGCTACAGCTCCACAGATGCTCACTATGCAGACGAGGTGCTTGGGTGGTCCTCTGAGTGGATTCACCTCACAGTCTGAAAACTGCAGGTAATGTGTTCCAATGTTTTCCATTTCCTTTTACAATTTCTTCAAAAATTGATGTCCAAGAAACAGAACAGAGTTGGGGAGAGCTACATGAACAATTAAGTTTTCTTGTGTGGATTTTGAGGAGGAAAGCATAGCATGGAGAAGGGATGGAGTGAGGGAAGAGGGGAAAGGTGGGGACAGGAGGGGAGGGGAGAAGAGGGGAGGGAGGAGAGATTGTAATATAAACTAGGAGCCCATTTGCTGCTTCTGCTCATACCTGAGTCTCCCAAGTAAACCACGCATTATCTAGGAAGAGGAACATGGAAGAATCCTGGCTGACTGAGGCTTCTACATGATTACAGACAATTTGAAGTTGACAAGGTGACTCAGTGTGGCAATGTCCTTTCTGCCAATACTTATGACCACAGTTTAATCCCTAAGACTCACACAGTAAAAAGTAGAGGATCAACTCTTGCCAATTGTCTTCTAACTACATATGACATACATGAGCACACACAAATAAATGAATACATTTAAAATTTAAGTTACAGGTTCCCAAACCATAGAATTTGAAGTTGGGAATACAGACAGTAAATTTAGTCTCCTTTCCTTGAGTGTTTAAAGTGCTCTAAAATTGATTGTGGTGACAGTCACACAACTATGCAAATATCTCCTGAATATTAAAGCCATTAGACTACACATTTTAGATGGATGAATTATCTGATAAAAAATCAGAAGCTTGGTTAGGATCTACTGTCTATTTGTATTGGGCTCTTACACAGATGTGGGAAATTTAGATGGGCTTTGAAAGATGAATGGGGAAAAGAAGCTAATAGACAGAGAGAGGTTGTCTTCTACTATTACAAACTCACTGAATGTGGGAAACAAAAATTCCACTTGCTAGTAGTGTGCAGCTCCATGAGCTTATCCTATGGCAGCTTCAGTTGACACAACTGTGACAGGAAAGACTTTGGGAGGGGAGTCAATCTTCACCCTAAAGATGCTTGAACAACCTGGACTACAATGAAACCCTGAGAAAAGAAAGGAAGGAAGGGAAAAAAAGAAAACCACCAAAACCCCAGGCTCACTGGCAATTGACTGAGCTTGACATGGTGGCAGAGATGTGACATTTCGAGGACCTCCTGGGCTCTACAATGAAAGTCTGTGTCCAAAAATATACTCATAAAACAAACACAACAACAATTCACTTGAATGTGCACATCTGGGAAAACCTCTGCTCTCAGGACCAGGGAAGTAAGTGCACAGCTTCTCCAGGAGGGATACTAACGCCTTGTCTTCTTTGGATCACAGTCCACAATGCCTCATCTCCCTGCTCTTTTGCCAGTGACCTGTATTTCTTATTTGTCACTAAAGGGAGTGTATTGTAGTGTAGTCTTACTCATAACCCTGAATCTCTAATATTGACTAATTTCTCTACGTATAGAATTTAAGGTCCTGTAAACCTGGAACTCTGAGCCACCTGCTAGTCTTTAAAACAATTACATGGTTAAGAGCTCACAAACAAAGAATTAATAATGGACCTGGGTTAGGTTACCTCCCAGTCCATATGTAGGAGGATGAATTGTGTTCTTGTGCCACTTAGGAGCAGTGGCTGTGGGACAATGACACACACAAAGAAGGAGAGTAGAAGGGGAGAACTCTTCCTGGCTTTTTCTGCCTGGACACTGAATTCCCATAACACTTCACTGACAACAACCTCCTTCTCTTGTTTGATTGACATAATTACTTTAATAATCCTGTAGTATGTGTTTTTCTAATTGTGAAAACATTAACTTTAGTTAATTAACCGAGAGCTGTCTGCTTACAAGGTCCCATTCTCAGCACTAGGCTTGTATAGGAAGGGGTTAAGGCTCACACTCTTGATTTGGTCTGACTTCATCACTGCTCTGCAGGGGATGGTGTTTTACATGGGCAACCAGCAATTCTGTCTAATTTTCTTTCTTGGCAGTGATGTTCATGATGGTACCAAGTATTGTGAGCCATGCTTCAGAAGCTGCGAGGCACTCTGCTCCTGCCAGATCATCGTGTTCCCCTCATGGAGTGCTGTCTCTGCTGGGACCAGTGCTACATGGCAGGCAATAATAGACTTTCTACAGGAATCTTCAAACTAATTTGTGATACCCCAGACACTGTGGGAAAAGGCAATCGGTCCAGGTGACTGACAACAGTCACCTTGGACACAGACTAGGCAGCCTGGACCCCACAATGAGTTCAAGTCCAAGTGCAGAAATTTAGTGAGAACTTGTCTCAAAATAAGAAGTGATTAGAAGGGAATGGATATAGCTCAGTAGACAACTTACTGAATCCAATAATTTAAGGATCCTTGATTTTCAGGTAATATATCAAAACATGGCATTACTTCTTTTTCGCATTTAATTTGGCTTCAAATGTAAGACTATTTCTAATACAGGCAAGTGTAACCCAATGAGTCAGAAATGTTCCAGTTCTGTAGCAACTAAAAACCTAGCTTTGAAGTCAGAAAACACTATGTTTAATTTCCAGGTACTATTGCTGTATGGACAGGTGAGCTAATGGGTCACTCAAAAGTTCAATTTCCTTGTGACTAAAATGCCACTATGATATTTGGACCAATCACTTGGGGTGTTGTGAGCATCACTTAGGATAACTCATGTAAGTATAGTGCATGCTATAGGGTTCTATAATCTATGGATACTAGTAAGTAGACACACAATAATAGCCTGGTGCTGTGCACTGATTCACTTGCACTTTAACAATGTGCAATCATATTACTTATTTCTCTGTTACTGGGATAGAATCAAAAGCAACATAGGAGGAAAGGCTTTACTTGGGCTTTCAGTTCCAGAGAGCGAGAGTCCGTGATGATGAGAAAAGACAGCCACAGACAGGGAAGGCATGGAGGCAGACATAGCAATCTGCACACAGGATTAAGGGCTGGGGAAGGCATGGAGGCAG
>NW_022196896.1:43632038-43649561 GCF_008632895.1 Mastomys coucha
CACACAGGATTAAGGGCTGGGGAAGGCATGGAGGCAGACATAGCAATCTGCACACAGGATTAAGGGCTAGGGAAGGCCTGGAGGCAGACATAGCAATCTGCACACAGGATTAAGGGCTGGGGAAAAGGAATGGCAGTGTGCTATTAAACCTCAAAGCCCACCTCTAATGGGCATTCTTCCTCCACAAAGGGTTACTATCCTAAAGGATGCATAATTTCTCTAGTACCACCAATTGGAAACCGAACAATCAAATACACAGGTACATAAGACATTTATTATTTAAACCACAACAGTATGAGACTAACATGATCCATAACTTGTCTGCCTGAATGAAGAGAGAATAATTTACATCAGGGAAGTTTAGTAGCAAATGTGTGGGGCTTTAAAAAGACTTAAAATTCACAGTAATCCAATACTGTTTTAAAGTGGACAAACTACAAGACCACAACCAGTAAGGCCAAGTCTAACCTCGGCAGCTGATAAGACCACACCCAGTAAGGCGGAGTCTTACCTCAGAGTTGATAAGACCACACCCAGTAAGGCGGAGTCTCACCTTGGCAGCTGATCTGCAGGTGAGCTGAGGCAAAGCAAGTCCAAGAAAGCTCCGGATAAATGCCAACAAAGGCTCCAAAAGTTCTCCTGCTGCTGGGAACAGCTCAGGGTGATAGCCATACAAACACCACATTCCTAAGAAAAACACTAATTCTACATCAAACCCATCAGACTACTTTAAATCTGAAATCATAAAAACAAGTATAAGAAAAAGTCAAAAGAAAATGTTTATTTATATAATAAACCCAAATTTCATTTTAAACATATAAAATACATCATGGTATATTTAACCAATCAATCATGTCTTGTTAAATGTTTAAAATGTACTGTTAGCCCAGGAAATAAAGCTTCAACGTCCATTTAATAATCTAAGCAGAATAATTCAGTGATTTCTATGTTAGTCAAAATGAAACACATTAACTAATGAAATTAGTATTATGGCATTAAGTAGTTCTTCAAATATTAAAAGTTAAAATTTAATATGTATAGCTTTACACATTAAAGATTAAAGTGCATTCTAAAACTTGTTAGAAAGTTCTTAGATTTGGAAATTTAAGAAGTTGAACTCTTTTAAAGTTCTATCCTGAGCTGAAATTGAGATTCTTTGGAGATGAATCAGCAGCCAAATTGCTTGACTTTCTTTCCTGTGGCAGCAGGAGCAAAAGGAGTTGCACTGCTGCTGAGGCCAAAGTGGCCTGAAGGACATGTAGTGACTCAACCCACTGTGAGTTTCCTCTCTATAGAGCATTCTGTATGGACAATACAAACTGGACTCAGTAGGTTAGTGTGTGCATGTCCTTCAGCACTTGTGTCTGTGTCTGTCTGTAAGTGTGTGTCTCTGTGTGTGTGTCTACCTGTGTGTGTTCCCGTGTCCGTGTGCCTCTGTGTGTGTCTGCTTATGTGTTCATGTCTCTCTGTGTGTGTGTCTCTGTGTACATGTTTGTAAGTGTCTGTGTATGTGTCTCTCTGTGTGTCTGTGAGTGTGTGTCTGTGTTTGTGTGACTGTGTGTCTCTCTGTATGTGTTTATGTGTATGTAAACAAAAATAATTATAGAAGAGGAGGTAATAATTTCGAGGGGGGATGGTTAGAAAGGCACAGAGGAGTTAGAGACGGGAGAAGGAAGGAAAGAAATAAGGCAAATGCACTGTACAAATGAACAAAATCCTCAAATAGTCCTGAAGCAAGTACAAAGCTGTACAGCATTTATTAGCACTTGTCTTTAGCGTCTCCATTTTAGCAGTGCATAATGATTCCTGCCTCTAAATCTCAGCACAGAGAGACTGAAACAAGAGGCTCGCTGTGAGTGCAAGGCTAGCCTGGGCTACTCAGTGAGTAATTGTAGGCCAGCTTGAGCTACATAGTGAGATTCTGTCCCAAAAATAAAATGAAACCAAACCTTATTAAAAGGTTAAAAAGTATACAAAAGTATCATATTCAAGAAGTTATGCTAAGTGTGTGGAATATGAATCAGCACAGACATGTAAATAAATTCTAACCCACCAAGCAATCCACATTTTATATTTAACAAACAATATCTGCTGAATAAAAATTTTCTTTTTAATAATAGCAAAGAGAAATTTGGCAGACAAGTGTTTGTGACTTTTTAAATCCTCAAAATATATTTCCACATCTCAAATTACTACTTTCCACATGCATGGCACCCAGTAATCCTAAGAACTGATGGAAATGGCAGATTGTGAACCTTTTTCCATTTCTACAACTCTGTAAATAGCTATTCACCTTTTTTTGATAAGTGCATCTATTCAAACAGTAAAGGGAACTGAGGCTTTCTTTGCGATATTGTTCCCTCTCTCACTAGCTGGCAGTGAAAAAGGCAAACTACTCAAGGTTGAGCGGCCTCATCGGAAGGAGAGGAAGCTTGCCCCTCATTTTCCAAAAGATTCTCTTTAATTTGGAAGTAACATTGACAGGTGGCCTCAACACCCAGGGCATTACAGACCACCTTGAAAGTCTCAGAGTCAGTGGCCTTTGAAGTTAGAACAATCAACAAGTCATCGGATACCCTTCAGACAGACTGGCCCTGAGGAGGAAGGCCATCTCTCAGGTAGACTGATTGTCTACCAAATAGGGACAACTTGATACAGCTTGCTGAGCAAATTCCCAGACTTTAATGGAACTAGGGATGTGCAAGGGAACTAGAAATGTAATTTACAAACTACTATTCAGAGCTCTTATTTTACATAGAAATGCAAACATATATTTTTGTATTCCAAGAATATATAATCAGCTACCTATAAGATGACACTTTCCTAATAATGAGAAGAAAAACTAGTTTGTGGTGTGTGGAAAGGTAGCTCTCTTTATCTCCCTTCTGTATTAAGTGGTAAGTTGTTTGATCAAATACTTTTGAGAGGCCATCTGAAGTCATGCAAAATAAAACAACAAAAAAATAAATGTCTTTGTCCAAAATGATTGAATAAATAAGGTGGGGGAAAATTCTGTTCTTAGGAAAGACTGGAGTAAGGTTAAATTTCCTGCATATTAAATGTTTTCAGGCTCTGAAAATGACCACTGAGCTTCTTACTAACCAAGCCCAACTCCTGTTGCTTTCACTAACTTCTTAGTTGAGTTGCCCACATGGGGGATCCTGTATTACTTCCTGTAACCTAAATGTTCATGTGGGGAGTAATTTATTGCCAGTTGTGTGTTCAGGAAAGGACTTACCATTATTCACATGTATGTTGGTAACACTCATACAACTAATACTTGTCGATTCAACTTAATACATGTCTAAGTCCTTGTGTTTTGTGTGTTGGATTGTATCTTTTAAAGGGGACCCCATGGACTGCAACAGCCTTTTTAATGGGATTTACAAATATCATGGTCATGTCTCCACAAAGGAAAATAGTTTTGATGTTCTTTACATAGACATAGGTCTCCGAAAAAATTACTATGTTTTAGTTTACAGAAATTTCTAAACTTCTCTGTAAGTCATTTCCACTGATGAAGACAGGGTTCGACACTTCACTAGATATACTGAGAAACTGGCATTATTGTTAACAGGGTATATATATATCCTGACTGTACCCCAGGAAGCTCAAACTTGATAAGGCAAAGAGGTAGAAAGAGTAATAATTTAGATATAAATCAGTGCACTTGGAGTGTTCCAGAAGAATAAGAGGTTCTTCATTCTGTATTGGCTGCATTCACTGACTACTGGCCTTTATTGGTGAGCATTTGTCCCTTAATGTGATTCCTCTAATGCAACTCTGCCCTGTGGCATGGTCTGGCCATGATTCTAGTTGGCCCAAGTACTTATGAGTTTGGTCTTTGAATGTTATGAGCTTTCTCAACAGCAAATGTGCATATAACATCCTCACCCCACATCTTCAGAAGTTATTGTGAAGATGAAGAAGATGTGGATACCATGCTGTTCACATATCTTCATAAACAATCACAGTTGTATAATTTGAGTGTGAAATGACTCCCATATGCTCATGTGTTTGAGGACCTGGTCTCCAACTGGTAGTGCTGATTTGGAAGGTTGTGGAATCATTGGGAAGTAGAGATTTACTGAAGGAATTGGGTCACTGGGGATGGGCCTTGAGATTATATAGTTAGGTTCACTGTATGTTTGCACCTGGTTTCCTGTTCAGCCAAGATCTGAGAAGGTAGAAAATACCCAGTTTCTAAGGCCATAGATCCCTGCCACATGACTGCCCTGCTGTGATGAACTATGCTCCCTCATACTGTGAGCCAGAATCAGTCCTTCTGTAAATTGGTTCTTTTCATGTACTGGGCCACAACACTAGGAAAGATGTACATGTTTCTTATTAGTGCAGCTTCTGTTTATATGTGGGACATGTCCTTTAGGTATTCCTTGGAGTTGCGTGACAGAATGTGTGGTCTTTTCAAAGGCTCAGACAAGTTTTGGTGGGGTTGCCATTCAACTATTAAGTCACTAATGTCTCTGTCCCTACCTCCTGAAACTTTCCTAACTTTGAAAACTCAAGAAAGATGCTCCATGAGAAGATGAATACACATCATTCTGATCATTCTGCCAAGGAGGAGGAGGAGAAGGAGGAGGAGGAGGAGGAGGAGGAGGAGGAGGAACAGCTGCCTGAGAGCCAGACTGCAGAGGCTGGATGCAAAGATTGTGCAATGTGAACAATAGAAGGACAGTCGAGACTTAGAAAAGCTAGCTGAGAACACTAAGCTAACGACAAGAAGAGGTGAGAACACTCATGGCAGAGGTTGTTAGAATAACCCAGATGTTAGCTGCAGGACAGAAGTCCTCAGAAGGAAGGGTTAGTCACAAGGAGAGCAGAACAATTTGGGAGTGAAGGAAGTCAAGGGAGTCTCTTGATTAAGTAGACAAATCTTGATCTATGTCTGAGATTATGTCCTATATTCCTGCCAGCATTTGTTAATGGTAAGAAAAGATAAGCTACTTACCAGATGGGACTTCAGGCTCAAGACACAAATTTTCCCAGATATAGATAGTCCTGGAAAATGTAGATCATGGGCATAAGATTCATACTAGAGAAGAGATTTAAGAGGATAAAAGAGGAAAAGATGTGTCTAGCCCCTCAGCCCCTTTGAAGACATGAAGAAACAGAAGTCAGATGGAAAGCTAAGAGAACACTGTGAGAGGGAAAGACCAAGGAGGGAAAAGCTGTAGAAGGCTAAGCTTACCAAGAACACATGTGGATTCCCTTCCATCTTCTTCTTGGTGGTGGTGAGATTTTAGACATGTAAAAAATTTGAATGTAGCTTCATCCTTCCTATAGTAATTTCAATATATCATGTCATTTGCTCCTGCTACTTGTATTTGAAGATGGTGTGTATATGTGTACGCACATGTATGTGTATAAGTGTATGTAGACATCCTCCTCAATCACTTTCTACCCTCCTTTTGGCTCAACTAGCTGAGTATCAAGCCTCAGTGATCCTCCTGGCTCCATGTCCCCACTGCTTGGATTATAGGCTTGGGCCGCCATGCACAGCTTTTTAATGTGGCTACTAGGGGTCTAAACTTGAGTCCTCATACTTCTGCAACAAGCATTTCTCCTTTGAACCATCTCCCAGCCTCTCTCCTGACATTTTTGAGGGCCCTGTCTTTGGCTTACTTGCCTGGTCTCAACAGGTTATCCATGGCAGTATCTATCTAGCACCCTGCATGGGCTCAGGGAAGAATGGGATCTCTTTAAATATTTAAGAGGCAAAACCTGAGATCTGTGCTGCTCTAAAAAAGGTACTATTTTATCTGTCCCCTCTTTTTTTTCTCCCTGGAGTAATCAAGGGTTGGTCAATTGTCACGGTTAATATAAAAGCAGAAATATTAATGACTGGAAGTAACATTTGAATGAGTTCTACTTCCAGAGGTTTTCTGGTCCATTTGTGTCTTTCATTCACGCATGATTTGTTCCTGTGAAAATTCTAGTTTCATAAGAGGAGGGGGTGGAGGAAGTCTAAGATTGTTTTGTGTATTTCTAAGCTCTCACTTAACAAATGTCATTCATAAATCCATTGCCAGGCTATTGACCACTGACAGTGAAGCTATACAAACTAATTTGCAATAGTGTTTTCAATGGGAAGCCCGGGGACATAGAGGTTAAACATTAAAAAGTTCAAAGTCATTTTTTTTTTTTCATGAAAAGTCCCAAGAATTGATGAAATTTGACATATGTCATACAATGTTTGCCATTTAAATGAAAACCCTGCAGAGATGCACATTTAACTTTAATAGTGAAAATAACACCTGCTGTAAGGAACACTGCAGCAAATCTCATGATTTCCATTATTTCTAATTGAACTTAAATGCCCAAATCCTTGGCCTCCAGACTGGGTATTCATTTCACAGCTGACGTTTGTTTTTAACTCAGTTACTATTCTAAAATGATCACACAGGAAAAGCGTTTCAGGATTCTGCTCAGTTCAGGATGCTAGCCTTGATAGGCCACACTTTTCCTCACAGCCAAGTGAAGCCCTTTCTCCATGCTTCTTAGAGCCATATGGCAAGGCAAAATGTAATCAGGTAATTGTAGCCTGTCCCTCTAAGCCATCCTGAGAGCAGGAAAGTGCTGAGGCAAAGCAGAGTGTGAATTTTCACACTCCCAAGCAGTCAATAAAGCAATAAACTACTTCATGTTTTCCATCCTTAAATGGATACAAAATGGCTTCACCTTTGACTCCCAACAATGCTGCCCACTCTATCAGCGTTATTCCCACAGGCTAAGCACTTCCAGGTCTGTAATTGATCTAGTGAAACAAAAGTGAGCAGGCAGGATGTGTCCAACTTGTCAGCACATAAAATGACCATAGAGGCCAATGGCCTCAAAACTGGAATTTATAGCACTTTCAAAGCTACCATGGTACTTGCATCTTGAATTTGTGTGTGGAAGATGAGAAGTTTCACCAACAGACATTGTGCTGATGACTCAGAAAAGGAAGCATGGATGAGTCAGCTGCCAGAGTGTCATACTGACCTCAAAATGGAAGACCATTTTGAAAGCAGAAGGACTTTGTCTCAATTCAAGGTTTCAGTCACTGAGGTTGGCCCCATTGCAAAGGTTTTGAGATGGGACCAGTCTTGGCATCATGACAAGGACAGTAACATAGTACAGAGTACAAAGCTGCTCACCTCATGGTGTTCTGAACAAGAGAAAGAAGGATAAAAGGAAGAAGAAGAAGGTGAAGGGAGCTGGGGGGGATACACCCTCCAAAATCACACAGCCAGCAAGCACTTCCTCCACCCAGGCTCCTCCTTCTACAGTGCCCACCACTTCCAAGGTTCCACTCACTTGTGACTCTGTTCATAGATGAATCCATTGATTATATCAGGGCCCTTGTGACTCATTTTCCCAAAGCCATACTTCTGAGCATTGTATTGAACATTTCAAAATGAGAGTCTTTTTAGAGAAGTTTATGTCAAAATTCTAACAATAGTTTCTGCCTCAAACGTTCGTTTGTGATGAATAATAACAGCAAATATCTGGACTAAGTAATTCAATAAATTATCCTTGCGTTTGACCTATCCAATATTGAGTACATGGGAATATACACAACAGTAGACACAGGCTTGCCTTGTCATTTACTGTGAGAAAGAAGACTTTGAAACAAGGACTAGCTTAGATAAAGCACACTGGTAGGACAGAGCCATTCTTCAAAGTGGTGGTCAAATCAAAAAAGCAGGGAGAGGATCCAGATAGGATTTAGGAACCAGCTATAAATAGGAATTACAAGAAACATGAGTTTGCCATGTTTCTGAATGCAGAAAAGGAACAGAAAGGCAAAGCTAGATGCTGACTGAAGGTGATGCTGAGAGGCATGGACCTCACATCTTCAATGGGTTCTTCATCATCATCTGGATACACTCTTGGTACCTACTCCTCCTTCATCTCCCCTCCATTACCATACACAGTGTGATGGTGATTCCTAGTTGGCAACTTGACTCTGGTATCTGAGATGAACTACAATCTAGAGATGGAGGGCACACACCTGTGATTCACATCTTGTGCCTCTGCCCTAGATCTTTACATGGGATGACACATACTTTTGATCCAGACCTTGAGGCATACTGGCCATAAAAGTCTAGGCCCAGGCAAGGTAGTACATGCCCTAATCCCAGGAGACTGAGGCAAATCTTGATCTCTGAGTTCAAAGTCAGCCTGGAACAAAGTAAGTTCCAGATCCAGGTGTGGTGGTACACACCTTTAATCTGAGCCACCTCAGATTAACCTTCTGCTGGAGGCCTACATAGGGACATTGGAAGAAGGAATACTTACTTTTCATCTATTTGCACTTACTTGCCAGTACATCTGTTGCAACCTGATTCTTCAGGATTCCAGCTTATACATGGAATTCTTGAGGCATAGTGGCCCGAGCAAGGAAGAAAAACTGTAGGAAACATCATAAGAAATACGTGGCTATGTAGTGACAAGTGAAGTTGAAGACATATAAAAAGCAAAATCATCTAGAAGGGACCATCTCCCAGGATAACGAGTTTGAGAGAGCTGGAGGGATAAGGAATTGGGCAGGCTTGTATCGACACAGGACTGACTCTCAGATTCTTTCTTCTGTCTGTCATATTTTTAAGAATTGGTTTTTATTTTATGTGTATGAGTGTTGTACCAGCATGTGTGACTGGACATCACCTTCATGCAGTGCCCTTGGAGACCAGAAGAGGGCATCAGGTCCTTCAGAACTGGAGCTACAGAAGGGTTGTGAGTGGTCATGTGAGCACTGAGACCTGAACCCCAGCCTTCTGAAACCACAGCAAGTGCTTTTAGGTCCTGAGCTGTCCCTCAGCCCACACTGTATGTTTCCCTGCCACCAATGGTGACATAAGTGCTTAAGGTAGCATTTGACAAGATGCCTTAACAGTTAACTGGAATAGTTGAGAAATTAATGATTGATTATAGCTATGAGGATTGGAATATACTTGAGCTTTGTGATATCTTTTTATAGAATACTGAATTCCCTCTTTGTATCAAGCTGACAATAATATGTCCTGTCATCTGTGATACTCATACCAAGGCCAAAAAAAAAATCACCCCAGAATTTAATATGGTTTGGAGAAAACAACTTGATATATAATTCGGTTCTGAATGCTATACATAGAACTGCTACCTAATTTTCCTGAGTTAGTATTATAATAATATATATTATTGTTTTAGGGCAAGCTGCCAAAGATACATGTGCTGGAGAATAAGAATGGGCTTAGGACAATTTAACTGTCTAATCAATTATTCAAAAGAATTTAATAGAAAAAATTGACAACACACATTCATTTGCATGTATTATCCAAATTGGGTCACCATAATGCTATTAAAAGGAGATCAAATAGACAGGCCAGAATGATAAACCAGAAAATACAGGTCTCAAAGACAACATACATACAATAAATATATCTGATTTGCATTTATCTGTCAAAAAATAAATTGAGCAAAAGAACAAGTAAAACTTCATTTCTATTATCTAAAAAAAAAGAATATGGAAGGTTCAATCATAATTTGACAATAAGTAAATAAATATAGAAGAATGAGGGATAGGCAGAATAGGACAGAGAAGGGGTTATGTTGCAAACAGTGTAAAAGCAGATCATCTATAAGCCCCAGTGATTTCCAGAATAAATATCAGTTATATGTCTCTTAGGTATCTGAATATCTACCACAATGGTTTACACAAAACTAACTATGGCAAAATGAGAACTGTTAGCATGAGCACAGTGTGTGTGCGTGCGTGCGTGCGTGGGCGCACATATGTATATTATGTACAGGCCACCTTGTTGGTGGCTGAGATTTCCTGGACTGATGTTTTATTTTCAGATAGTTTATACTATCATTCCCAATTCATCCAGACACTGGCAGCCACTAGCCTTAAGCATGTTTTCTTATGGTCCAAGCTCCTGACTAGCTGTGAGTGAAGACTTGGTGAGAAGGGGCACTCTCTGCAGAAAGGAAGCCTGTGGCCATCTGGGGTTCTAAGCTTTCCATATAGCTGTTTTGCAGGAAGCACCTGTAATGACTGGCGATGGAGCAATCACTCTGCCACTTAACCATATCTCCATTTGAGCAAATCCCCACTAGTTCCTGGTGCCACCCACCTGTCAGCACTGGTAAGAGAAGGACCTCACCAAGCATGTGATCCTGAGCTGAGACACAGGTTCCTGGGACACACACATAGGTCACTGGAGTCCTAACTGCAGCTTGAATGTGTGGCAGACAAACTGGAAAATACTCAAAACACTGGGGTGGATACATACACACATTATGGCTGGGGAAACTTGATCTGGAGAGGAAAAGAAAAATGAACTGCTAGTACTGAATGAGCAGGAGAGACTTCTGTGGCGGGGAGCTTGATGGAGCGGATTCTGTTTATGATGGTAGCTGTTGCATATTATACAGGGAAGGACAGTTCAAGAGCTTTGCTCTGCAGCATAGCAGGTCTAACCTAGACATTAGGACTTCTCTAAATGAGAACAGCTAATATGCCTGCCAAGGGTGCTTCTCTGTGAACTCATGGGACCATGTCAAATTTGGAGAAATACTTATTTAACTTGAAATTTTCTGCCCAAGAATCCAGAAGAAAAGCCAAGTAATGTGATAAAAAGAGAAAAGGAATCACTGAAAATCTCCAAGATAAAACAATAACACCCAGAAAGGCAATGCAGAAGCAAGAACTTGGCTGAAAATGAAGTGTGTCAGAAAAACAAACTAATCAATTTCTGAGACTGCGTGCTAGGGTTGAAACTGTGGCAGTCAGAGTTCAAACTGTAGGCTCGAGTAGATTTCTGCCTTTGTCAACACATCTGAACACTAATTGGAAACACTGAATGTTCAAATACAACAGGTGGAAAGAAAGACAAGAAGTGTTACAGACCTGAGAGCTCCACATAACCTATCAGATATGCTGTTGTAGGAAATGGCAGATGTCGCTGAGCTTGAGACAGGCTCGCTCTGCTTCTAAGAAGTAGGCTGAACTCTCAGGAGTTAGCTCATCACAGGCAAGTGTTCCCATCACTGGCCTCTGAAACAACCTTGTGTGTGTGTGTGTGTGTGTGTGTGTGTGTGTGAATGGACAAAGGAATGGTCAGAAAGATGGGTAGATAGGCAGATGGACAAACAGATGGACAGACAGACAGAGTTGCATGGTAAAAAATTAATACATATGCCAGAATTCTTTTACATAGTTTATATGTAATGATTTCTTTTACCTTATATATTTTCCCACTATATTAATATTCCAGGATCAGTCCATAAAATGTTACAAATATATATATATATACATATTTATACATATACACACACATATATACATATATGTATATGTATATACATATATATACATACACATATATATGTATATACATGCATACATACATACATATATATATGTGTGTATATATATATATATATATATATATGTATATATGTTTCATGGCTGTCCTCAGCACTGACTAACCAGTTTCAGGGGTGGGTTATTCTTTGAGGAAGACTGTTTGTTTGTTCCATGCTCAGCATTCTTTAGTTGCTTGTAGTTCTTTGTTTAGAGTTGAAACCCCTCAAGATAGCATGTCTCTTGGTGTCATTTATGTTCAGATATTGTTTAGGCAGCCATGTTAATGAGACTTCATGGACATTTCTAGGAGATGGAATCTCATAGCAAGCCAGTTTTCCTGGCTCTTAGGAGTTGTATTTGTCTATTTAGGAATAGATGGTAGTTTGAATGAGAATGACTCTCAGAGGTGATTGCTTCAAGGTATTCAGTTGGTGGAATTGTTTGGAAAGGATCGGAGGAATCCACTGTGAACAGGCTTCGACGTATCAAATAACTCATGCTATTCCTAGTGTGCCCTAGTGTGTATCTATTTCTCTTTGCCTCCTATGTGCAGATCAAGATGTAAGTGCTCAGCTGTTTCTGCCACCATGCCCTTCCCACTCCATCACGTACTCTAACTCTCTAAAGCCAGAAGGCCAAATTAAACACTTTCTTTTATAAGTTGCCTTGGTCATGGTGTCTCATCACAGCAAAAGAAAATTGACTATGACATACATACATATACATATATGTATGATACATATTTTTTGTTGTTTTACTTTTTTGAGACTTTTCTCTGTGTAGTTCTAGCTTCTGTGGTACTCATTCTGTAGACCATTCTAGTTTCAAACTCAGAGACATATCTCTTTCTACCTCCTGAGTGCTGGGATTAAAGGCAAGAGCCCCAACTGCCAGTCTTATATAATATATATATATATATATATATATATATATATATATATACACACACATACACATATATAATTTATACATATAATATCATATATATACACATAATATATATGTGTGTATATACATGCATATACTTTTATATGTATATACATTTATGTGTATACATGTGTGCATACACATGTGTATGTATATGTGTATACATGCATATGTGTGTATACATATATACACACACATATTGAATAGAGAGAGCAAGTTGAAGCACATAGAATGAATTTGGTGGAGGAAAGAAGTGAGAAGATGGAATTATATTTTAATTTCAAAAAATTAAAAAAAATTAAAACAATATTACAAAGAGTTTTCACATTGGCATATTTTATATCTTTCCATTTCATAACATGTAAAAGTGCAAGGGACAAATATTTGCAGAAGTCTTTGATAAAGCTAACAGGTTTCGATAGTCAACATTATCCTCAAATGTTAGATGAAGCACAGTAGCAAAGATCTACTGAGTAAAGCCCTTCTATGGAATGAAGCATATAACAAGGGAATTTTAAAAGGTTTTATTCACACTATGATGAAATATGATTTATGAAAATAAAAACAAGGAAAGTATATATTTAAGAATACAGTTTTGCTCAATGGACCAAGACTGAGATGACAGCCGTAAATGTTTCAGAGGAGAAATGGGATATTAAATGTTTCAATTCAATAACCCTAAGGATTTGTCAACTTGAACTGCACCAATGGACAACTTTGTAGGAAGATGGTACAAATTCAAGAGGGAAAATTTACTCCAAGAAAAGCCCAAAGTCAGCCATGGGGACAAATCAATGAGCAGAAGGAACTTGGATGTGAGGCCAGCCTGGGAGAGGTGAGAAGAGAAAGGGTGGAGGGCACCACAGAGGGAAAGGAGCTCTCATATTCTGTGTCTTCTTGTCAAGTGATCCTGAGTTCTTTGTTATTCATCTCAACGAGGTAAATTCCCCCTCCCTCTGCTTCCATACTATCCACACTGCAAAGTTCCCTGTATGAGAAAGTCTGAGTCTGGCTCATTTTATTTAACAAGATGTAGTGTTTTGAATAAAATCGCCCCTATAGACTCATGGAGAGTGGCATTATTGGAGGTGTGGCATTATTGGAGGTGTGGCCTTGTTGGAGGAAGTGTGTCACTTGGGGTGGGCTTTGGGATTTCAGAAGCTCAAGTCAGGCCTAGTGTCACTCTCTGCCTGCTGCCTATGAGTCCATATATAGAACTCTTGGCTCCTTCTCTAAGGCCATGTCTGCCTATGTGCTTCCTGCCATGATGATAATAGAGTAAATCTCTGAATCTGTAAACCAGCTCTAATTATATATATATATATATATATATATATATATATATATATATATACACATACACACATATATATGCATATATAATACTTTAATAAGAGTAGCAGTAGTCATGGTTTCTCTTCATGGCAACAGTGACTCTAAGACACAAGATGATCTTTACTTTCATTTAGTTTCCTTAAAATGGCATGATTTTGACTTTCTTTACAGTTGGATAATCCCTCATGTAAATGTAGTCCACTTTTGAAAACTGTTCAGCTCCAGAGAGGTGCCCAGGCTGACTGCATTGCTAGGCTATTATGAATAAGGTAGCAGTAAAGAGTAGTATGTGGGTATCATTAGAGTAAACAGACTAGCATGCCTTTGAATAGACACAAAAGAGAGGAGTAGTGGATCGTAATGTAGTATGTTGTTTGTTTGTTTGTTGTTTTGACTCCACATTGATTTGCACCATGGCTACTGGTTTGCATTGCTACCAATATACCCAAATGGTTTCTCCCAGATGTCCATCCTATTTTTAAGTTTCTTTTATCCCAGTAACGATAGCTATTTTGACTGGAATAACAAGAATCCACACTGTAGTTTTCATACCCATTTCCCAGATGTCAAGGATATGGAGCCATTTATACTTCCTTTTTAAGGTGCATCTGTGAGGAAACTTGTTCATTTAGCTATTGAATGACTCTTCTTTTTCTTGCTCCATAGTGAGCATTTTCCATATTCTGCATACTAATTCCCTGTGGTATGAAGAGGGGTGAAAATCCCTTCTGCTGTGTAAGCTTTCCTTTCTGCTGGTTCCTTTGCTATGGACAAGCATCTTGTTTGCTGTCACCTGGTTGCCAGTTCTTACTAATCCATTGGAGAGGTCTGATTGGGAAAGTTCTTGCCACTGCCTGTACCTCATATGTTCCCCTCTTCTTCCTCCAGCAGTTTTGTGTTTTACATTAAGGATGTAGGTATGTATATGTGTGTGTGTGTGTGTATATATATATATATATATATATATATATATATATATATATATATATATATAGAGAGAGAGAGAGAGAGAGAGAGAGAGAGAGAGTTGACTGTGGGTGGGGATGGTTTTGTTTGGTTTTGTTTTGTACAGTGTGAGTATAAACCATAGGAATCTAGTTTCAGTCTTTACATGTGGATATTAAGTTTTTCCCAGCAACCTCCCTCCTCCCAGTAATCCCCTCACACAGCCCCTCTCCCCATCCCCCTCCTCCTTCTACTCTGAGAAGGAGGAGCCACTCTTGGGTATCACCCCACCCTGTCATATGAAGTCACTGCAAGACTAGGCACAACCTCTCCCACTGAGGCCAGACAAGGTGGCCCAGTTAGGGGTATGGGATCCACAGGCAGGTAACATATTTAGGGACAGCCTTGCTCCAGTTATTGGAGGATCCACTTGAAGACTCAGCCTCACATCTGTTATATATACCCAGCACCATTTCTTAAGGAGTCTGTCTTTTCTCTAGCATGTGTCTTTTGCATCTTTATTAGACTCTAGTCTTATTTCCTCCAGGTAAAGTATTTTCTGTCCTGTCCTCTGAAGCCATATTTAAAGTGGTCATTGCTGTGGCTTTTATGTAAGCATCTCTGACTTACTTATTTAAGGCCTGATTTGGATCATGGGATGCTTAACCTCACTGGTGTGAATTTATACTGGGAGCTGGGACCTAATTGGATAAAGGATATCACTGGGGGAGCTGTTAAAACCCTCTCTGCTCCACCACAAACTCTGCCAGGATGATATGCTTCCCCATGAGCCCAGATGTGAAGGGGACCGGCCCACGGTCTCTCTTCCTCCGTGGGTAAATATATCAACTGGGTTAATTGGATCCTGGGAAGGCAAACGGTTAACAAGGAAGGACACAGATGCCAGGTAGAAGTGATAAGAGAGAGCTTTACTGAAATTCACTCAGTATTTATAGTTACACTAGGAACCAGACCCAGAGGAATTCGAAACTTGCTCATCTTAACATAAACAGGAGAAAATCCATTAACACCAGACCAGAAGGAGATCTTGAAAGGAAGATCCAGTAAACCTTTAACATAAGCATGAGACCTGCTAAGTCTTTGATCTAAGGAGCAGCAGTCATGACTCCACAGAGCAGGTGCTCAACTCCAGCTTGCAGCCTGTAGGGGCTGCTTACAGAACCAAGTCACTCCCAAGCAACAAGGGGACAGGAAGGAGTCCACACAGATGCATGGTACCATGTGACCACACTCTGAAGCCTCTGTAACAGTAATCCAAAATAAACTTCTTCCTCATTTACATAGATTTCACAGGTATTTTACAGCAACTGACAGTTGACTAGCACAGTCATAACTGAAGAAAAACTGGTAAAGTCAAAAGATTCAGGTCTGGAGATGCTGAGCATCCATGTCCACCTCATAGCACTCTGGGAAGAAGGAGGTGGGTGAGTTTAGCAATGTGTTCTTATGCTTGTAATTTTAGCACAGTGAAACAGAGGTAGGCAGACCTCTGGGGCTTCCTAGCCAGCAAACCTAGCCTACATGATGAGTTCCAGGGCAATAATAGGCCATGCCTCATGATAAGGTGGGCAAGACTAAGAAATGACAGCCAAAGTTGGCATCTGACTTCCGAACACAACTGCACATGAGTACCTCTATATACGCAATCTCCCCAATTTTTGTTTATCCCCCCCTCTCTCTCTCACTCACTCACACACACACACACAGTACTACAATTCTGCTTTTCTGTCACATGTATCCCATTGTCCCCTCTCCAGAGATCTCTTCTTTCCCCCCTATGTCTCCTTTGTAGTTTGTTGATATATACGTAGAGTTTACATGTAAAATAGAAGAACATGTAACACTTATCTTTTGGACTCTGGCTCATTTTGCTGAACATGATTTCTAGTTTCATCCACAATTTTCCTGTAAATTCTATGGTTTCACTTTCCATCATGGCTGAATATAATCCTGTGCTCTATTTGTACCACATTATTTTAGTAATTTCTTGTTTAATATGTTTTTTCATCATACTCTTTCTCTTCCTCCAACTCCTCCCCTATAATTCTTCTTCCCTACCCACCCAACTTTACATTCATTCTCTCTCAACAATAACAGAAACAAAAACCATTTAAAAACATCAAAACAAAACAACAATAACAAATGTAAAAACCATTGAGCCTGTTTTGTGTTGGTCAACTACTCCTGAACATGAGGCCTGCCCTGAATTGTGGCTGATATACCACATGTGGCTGGGTACAGTGTCATCCATTGCAGAAAATCAACTATCCCTCTCTTAGCAGGTATCAGTTGTGATTATCTTCTTGGTGAGGGATGGAGCTCTGTGCCCATTTCCCATGCTCTGTGCTAGGATTCTCTCTGGCTTAACTTCTCCCAGGTCCAATGCATGCTGTCACCGGCTCTGAGAGGTTTTAATGTGCATCAGCCCTCTTGTATCTAGAAGACACTGCTCCCTTTGAGCCATCTACTATCTTTGGCTTTTAAGAGAGTCTCGTTTCACCCCTTCTTCTACACACCTCCCTAAGCTTTGAGGGAAGGGCTATTTTTATAGCCCTTAGGGTTATAATCACTAGGGTTTTATAACCACTTAGGGTTGAGTGTTCTAGAATCTCTTCCTTTCTGCATACTGCCCAGTTGTGAGTCTCTGTGTTAATCATCATCTCTCCAAGAAGCAGTTTCTTTACTAAGGATTGAGCTGTGTACTGATTGATGATATAGCAATATACCATTAGGAGTCATTTTATTTCTGTGTTCATTTAGCAGAATAATAGTTGCAGGTCCCCTAGAACCCATGGCCTATCTAGTGTCGGGCTACTCACTTCATTAACAATATCTGATATCAGATATCCATTTCATCTCATGGGAGTAGATATGTTTTTTTTTTATTAGATATTTTCTTTATTTACATGTAAATTTCTCCTTTCCCAGTTTCCCCTCCA